>NC_087395.1:6802500-6812500 GCF_031307605.1 Tribolium castaneum | reverse complement strand
ATCTAACAAAAACGCTGTATTCTAGCACAAAATACTAATTACATTATAGTTTCGACGAGAATAGCTTATTTGAAATGATTCTATGCTTCCAAACGAGTAAATTTTTATTAAACAGATGCCAAACATCATGTTTTGTCCTATGAAGACATTTTATATTGCAGTTTGTATTAAAACAAAATATTTTCGTTGATTCTTTGTTAGAAGCAGCAAACCTAACATTAAAGAATCTGAAAACTTTGTATTCGGACACAAACCACCGAATTTTGTATCAGTTTAGACAAAAACGGTTGATTTTCGACAATATTTTGCTTTGAACAAGAAAACTTATATCAAACTGACTAAAAACGTCTTATTTTAGCACAAAACAAAAGATTTGCGTTATAGTCTTAAAGCTGATTCATGCCACAGTTTGGATAAAAACCAAATATTTTTGTTAATTCATTGTTACAAACAAGAAACCTTACATCAAAGAAACTGAAAACCCCTTATTCAGGCACAGAAATTCGAATTACGTTTCAGTCTGGACAAAAACTGCTTATTTTAGACGATCTTTTGTCTTGAACACGAAAACTTACATTAAAAAGATTAAAAACGTCTTATTCTGGCTGAAAACTGCAAATTATATATTGCTCTAGATAAATGCAATTTATCCTGATTACTCCTTTACTTAGAATAGAGTAAACTTGTATAAAACTTAATGAAAACTTTAAATTTCGTCTCAAAGAAATAATTTACATTATAGTTTTGACCAGCACTGTTTATTTCAAACGAATTTATCATTCGAAACTAATGAACTTTTATGGGGCAGATGCAAAACCACATATTACCATATAATGCGTTGTTTTAAAGCAAAGTATTTCCTTTTGCAACAAGAAATTTCACGTCAAAGAAACTGAAAACTTCGTATCCATGCATAAATATCGAATTACGTATCAGTTTAAGCAAATACAGCTTATTTTAAACGATTCCTTGCTATAAACAAGAAAAATTTTATCAAGCATATTGAAAACGTCTTATTCTCGAAAATAAGAGCAAATTATGTATCAGTTTTAACAAAAGCGGATTACTCTGTTTGATTCTATGCTTAGAGTAGAGTAAACTACTATAAAACGTAATGAAAACTCTATATTCAAGCTCAAAAGAACAAATTACGTTATAGTTTTGGCAAAAAAAAATATTTCGGACGATTACATACTTCGAAGTAAGCAAACTTTAATTGAACAAGTGCAAAAGCTAATACTTTGCTTTAAAATAACGATTTATGTGGTAATATGGTATTTTGCATCTGTCCTATAAAAGTTTACTCGTTTCGCTCCATTGAATCATTCGAAATAAATTATTTTAACACAACAACAGCGAAAATAATTTGTTTTTGTTTAAACTGTTACATAAGTCGCTTTTATAAAACGAACTAAGACGTTTGGCATTTGTTTAGTGAAAGTTTTCTCGATTGGGGGCATAAAATCGTTTGAAATTAACAGTTCTGGTCAAAACTATAACGTAAATTATTTCTTTGAGACGAAATTTAAAGTTTTCATTAAGTTTTATACAAGTTTGCTCTATTCTAAGCAAAGGAGTAATCAGGATAAACTGCTTTTATCCAAAGTAATACATAATTTGCAGTTTTGAGCCAGAATAAGACGTTTTTAATCTTTTTAATGTAAGTTTTCGTGTTCAAAAGAAAGAATCGTCTAAAATAAGCAATTTGTGTCTAGACTGAAACGTAATTTGATTTTCTGGGCCTGAATAAGAGGTTTTCAGTTTCTTTGATGTAAGGTTTCTTGTTTGTAACAATGAATAAACGAAAATCATTGGTTTTAATCCAAACTGTGACATAAATCGTTTTTTAAAGGCGAAATCAGACGTTTTGCCTCTGTTCAGTGAAAGTATACTGGTTTCAAAGCATAGAATCGTTTGAAATTAACAGTTCTCGTCAAGACTATAACGCAAATCTTTAAAGTGATACAAAGAAATAATTTACGTTATAGTTTTGACCAGAACTGATAATTTCAAACGATTTTATGCCCCCAAACGAGAAAACTTTCAATAAACAGATGCCAAACGTCTTAGTTCGTTTTATAAAAGCGATTTATGTTACAGTTTAAACAAAAACAAATTATTTTCGTTGTTGTTGTGTCAAAATAATTTCTTTCGAATGATTCAATGGAGCGAAACGAGTAAACTTTTATAGGACAGATGCAAAATATCATATTACCACATAAATCGTTATTTTAAAGCAAAGTATTAGCTTTTGCACTTGTTCAATTAAAGTTTGCTTACTTCGAAGTATGTAATCGTCCGAAATATTTTTTTTTTGCCAAAACTATAACGTAATTTGTTCTTTTGAGCTTGAATATAGAGTTTTCATTACGTTTTATAGTAGTTTACTCTACTCTAAGCATAGAATCAAACAGAGTAATCCGCTTTTGTCAAAACTGATACATAATTTGCTCTTATTTTCGAGAATAAGACGTTTTCAATATGCTTGATAAAATTTTTCTTGTTTATAGCAATGAATCGTTTAAAATAAGCTGTATTTGCCTAAACTGATACGTAATTCGATATTTATGCATGGATACAAAGTTTTCAGTTTCTTTGACGTGAAATTTCTTGTTGCAAAAGGTAAAACTTTGCTTTAAAACAACGCTTTATATGGTAATATGTGGTTTTGCATCTGCCCCATAAAAGTTTATTAGTTTCGAATCATAAATTCGTTTGAAATAAACAGTGGTGGTCAAAACTATAACGTAAATTATTTCTTTGAGACGAAATTTAAAGTTTTCATTAAGTTTTATACAAGTTTACTCTATTCTAAGTAAAGGAGTAATCAGGATAAAATGCTTTTATCTAAAGTAATATATAATTTGCAGTTTTCAGCCAGAATAAGACGTTTTTAATCTTTTTAATGTAACTTTTCGTGTTCAAGACAAAAGATCGTCTAAAATAAGCAGTTTTTGTCCAGACTGAAACGTAATTCGAATTTCTGTGCCTGAATAAGGGGTTTTCAGTTTCTTTGATGTAAGGTTTCTTGTTTGTAACAATAAATTATCAAAAATATTTGGTTTTTATCCAAACTGTGGCATGAATCAGCTTTAAGACTATAACGCAAATCTTTTGTTTTGTGCTAAAATAAGACGTTTTTAGTCAGTTTGATATAAGTTTTCTTGTTCAAAGCAAAATATTGTCGAAAATCAACCGTTTTTGTCTAAACTGATACAAAATTCGGTGGTTTGTGTCCGAATACAAAGTTTTCAGATTTTTTAATGTTAGGTTTGCTGCTTCTAACAAAGAATCAACGAAAATATTTTGTTTTAATACAAACTGCAATATAAAATGTCTTCATAGGACAAAACATGATGTTTGGCATCTGTTTAATAAAAATTTACTCGTTTGGAAGCATAGAATCATTCCAAATAAGCTATTCTCGTCGAAACTATATTGTAATTAGTATTTTGTGCTAGAATACAGCGTTTTTGTTAGATTTATTAACAATTTTGTCTATTTTAAGCAATGAAACGAATAGGATTAGCTGCCTTTATCTAAAGTGATACATAAATTGCTCTTTTATGCCAGATTAATACGTTTTTAGTCTGTTCGATGTAAGTTTTCTTGTTCAAAGCAAAAGATCGTCTAAAATAAGTCGTTTTTGTTTGAACTGATGAACAATTCAGACTGAGAGTTAACAAAAATAATTTATTTTAATCCAAACTGATACTTTTTGACCCTATAAGAGTCCTATAAGAGTCCGAGATACGCCGTTCTCGTCAAGTCTATAACGTAATTCGTTTTTTTGTGTCAGAATACGACGTTTTCTAAAATTAATAACTCATTTTAAAACTGGTATAAAAACATTTACTATACAAAAGTTAATAATAATAATAATAGCAATAGTAATAAATAAAATAATAATAATAATAGTAATAATAATAATAATAATAATAATAATAATAATAATAATAATAATAATAATAATAATAATAATAATAATAATAATAATAATAATAATAATAATAATGATAATAATACTTATAATAATGAATTTCTTTCTAAATTAAAGCTTAGTTTTTCTAAGCAAAAATGATGCTTATTTTGTGTTATCTGAGCGTTTTCTCATTTCTATGCAAGAGATCATCTGTGATCTGTGTTTTTAGGCAAGAAATTGTCTAAAACTAATAACTCATTTTAAAACTGGTATAAAAACATTTACTATACAAAAGTTATAATCGGTTTTTAATAATAATAATATTAATAATAATAATAATAATAATAATAATAATAATAATAATAATAATAATAATAATAATAATAATAATAATAATAATAATAATAATAATAATAGTAGTAATAAAAGTAAGCTTAGTTTTCTAAGCAAAAATGAAGCTTATTTTGTGTTATATGAGCGTTTTCTCATTTCTATGCAAAAGATCATGTGTGATCAGTGTTTTTAGGCAATCTTAGCCATTTTATAGTTTTTAGGCAAGAAATTGGCTAAAATTAATCACTCATTTTAAAACTGGTATAAAAACAATACTATACAAAAGTTATAATCGGTTTTTAATAATAATAATTATAATAATAATAATAATAATAATAATAATAATAATATTAATAATAATAATAATAATAATAATAATAATAATAATAATATTAATAATAATAATAATAACAATAATAATAATAATAATAATAATAATAATAATAATAATAATAATAATAACAATAATAATAATAATAATAATAATAATAATAATAATACTTTTAATAAGGAAAAATGGAGCTTATTTTGTGTGTTACATGAGCGTTTTCTCATTTCTATGCAAAAGATCATGTGTGATGTGTGTTTTTAGGCAATCTAAACCATTTTTGAAAAACTGAAATTAAACTAAATTAATTGTGTCTAACACTTTAGTAGAGGAAAAAGGAGGAGACATAAAAGTCACTAAAGTCTTAGAGTTGTCTTTAGTCGTCATATTAATAACAATAACGTTTATAATAACGATACTAGTAGTACTAAATTTGCTTATATGCAAGCGCTTAATTAAGGTAACAGTTTTTTTGTTTTTTGCTTATATCTCGAAAACAGTTACTCCTATCAATTTTTACTTTTTCACCAAAATTAAAGGTGATAAAATTTCCTACAAAATAGTTATTTGCATTTCTCATGTAGGACTAACCATAAGCGAGATATAAGTTTGAAAATAATTAATATTTAAAAAAAAAAGTGCTTTAACAGAAAATGTTTTGTGATTTAAAATACACTTAATTTATTAGGTCCAATACTTTATTAGAAGAAAAAGGAGGTGACATATAAGTCACTGAAGTCTTCAGAGTCGATTTTAAATGCTGCATTTTCGTCTTCGTCTCAAACATTGAAAACTGAATTACACTTTTGTTCAGTAACAGTTACAGTTTTCTTATTGGTTTTTTGCTTATATCTCGAAAACAGTTACTCCTATCAATTTTTATCTTTCTTTTAAAATTAAAGCTGATAAAATTTCCTACAAAATAGTTATTTGCATTTTTCATGAAGGACCAACCATAAGCGAGTTCTAAAGTTAGATATAAATAATATTTAACAAAAACTTGCTTTAAAATAAAATGTTTGAAAAACTAAAATTAAACTAAATTAATTGTGTCTAACACTTTAGTAGAGGAAAAAGGAGAAGACATAAATGTCACTAAAGGTTTCAGAGTCGTCTTTAGTCGTCATATTAATAACAATAACATTAATAATAATAATATTAATAGTACTAAATTTGCTTACATGCAAACGCTTAATTAAGGTAACAGTTTTTTGCTTTCTTGCTTATATCTCGAAAATAGTTACTTATATCAATTTTTATCTTTTTACTAAAATTAAAGCTGATAAAATTTTCTACAAAATAGTTATTTGCATTTCTTTTGTAAGACCAACCATAAGCGAGTTATAGAGTTGGATATAAATAATCTTTAACAAAAATTTGCTTTAAAATAAAATGTTTGAAAAACTAAAATTAAACTAAATTAATTGTGTCTAACACTTTAGTAGAGGAAAAAGGAGAAGACATAAAGGTCACTAAAGTCTTCAGAGTCGTTTTTAGTCGTCATATTAATAACAATAACATTAATAATAATAATACCAATAGTACTAAATTTGCTTATATGCAAGCGCTTAATTAAGGTAACAGTTTTTTGGTTTCTAGCTTATATCTCGAAAACAGTTACTCCTATCAATTTTTATCTTTTTACTAAAATTAAAGCTGATAAAATTTTCTACAAAATAGTTATTTGCATTTTTCATGTACGACTAACCATAAGCGAGATATAAGTTAGAAAATAATTAATATTTAAAACAAAAGTGCTTTAACAGAAAATGCCTTGTGATTTAAAATACACTTAATTTATTGGGTCCAATACTTTATTAGAAGAAAAAGGAGGTGACATAAAAGTCACTGAAGTCTTCAGAGTCGTTTTTAAATGCTGCATTTTCGTCTTCGTCTAAAACATTGAAAACTGAATTACATTTTTGTTCAGTAACAGTTACAGTTTTCTTATTGGTTTTTTGCTTATTTCTCGAAAACAGTTACACCTATCAAATTTTATCTTTCTTTCAAAATTAAAGCTGATAAAATTTCCAACAAAGTAATTATTTGCATTTTTCTTGTAGGAACAAGCATAAGCGAGTTATAGAGAGGGATATAAATAATATCTAACAAAAATTTGCTTTAAAATAAAATGTTTGAAAAACTGAAATTAAACAAAATTAATTGTGCCTAACACTTTAGTGGAGGAAAAAGGAGAAGACATAAAAGTCCCTAAAGGTTTCAGAATCGTCTTTAGTCGTCATATTAATAACAATAACATTAATAATAATAAAACTAATAGTACTAAATTTGCTTATATGCAAACGCTGAATTAAGGTAATAGTTTTTTGGTTTCTTGCTTATATCTCGAAAACAGTTACTCCTTTCAATTTTTATCTTTTTTCAAAATTAAAGCTGATAACATTTCCTACAAAATAGTTATTTGCATTTTTTTGTAGGACCAACCATAAGCGAGTTATAGAGTTGGATATAAATAATCTTTAACAAAAATTTGCTTTAAAATAAAATGTTTGAAAAACCGAAATTAAACTAAATTAATTGAGTCTAACACTTTACTTGAGGTAAAAGGAAAAGACATAAAAGTTACCAAAGTCTTGAGAGTCGTTTTTAGTCGTCATATTAATAACAATAACATTAATAATAATAATACTAATGTTACTAAATTTGTTTATATGCAAGCGCTTAATTAAGGTAACAGTTTCTTGCTTATATCTCGAAAACAATTACTCCTATTAATTTTTACCTTTTCACTAAAATTAAAGCTGATAAAATTTCCTACAAAATAGTTATTTGCATTTTTCATGTAGAACTAACCATAAACGAGATATAAGTTTGAAAATAATTAATAATTAAAAAAAAATGTGCTTTAACAGAAAATGTCTTGTGATTTAAAATACACTTAATTTATTGGGTCCAATACTTAATTAGTAGACAAAAGAGGTGACAGTAAATGCTGCATTTTCGTCTTCGTCTTAAACATTGAAAACTAAATTACATTTTTGTTCAGTAACTGTTACAGTTTTCACTTTGGTTTTTTGCTTATATCTCGAAAACATTTACTCCTATCAATTTTTATCTTTCTTTCAAATTAAAACTGATAAAATTTCCTACAAAATAGTTTTTTTGCATTTTTTTTGCATTTAATAATAATAATACTAAAAGTACTAAATTTGCTTATATGCAAACGCTTAATTAAGGTAACAGTTTTTTGGTTTCTTGCTTATATCTCGAAAACAGTTAGTCCAATCAATTTTTATTATCTTTTTACTAAAATTAAAGCTGATAAAATTTCCTACAAAATAGTAGTTTGCATTTTTCATGTAGGACTAACCATAAGCGAGATATAAGTTTGAAAATAATTAATATTTAAAAAAAAGTGCTTTAACAGAAAATGCCTTGTGATTTAAAATACACTTAATTTATTGGGTCCAATACTTTATTAGAAGAAAAAAGAGGTGACATATAGGTCACTGAAGTCTTAATGTCGTTTGTAAATGCTGCATTTTCGTCATCGTCTTAAACATTGAAAACTGAATTACATTTTTGTTCAGTAACAGTTACAGTTTTCTTATTGGTTTTTTGCTTATATCTCGAAAACTGTTACTCCTATCAATTTTTATCTTTCTTTCAAAATTAAAGCTGATAAAATTTACTACAAAATCGTTATTTGCATTTTTCTTGTAGGACCAACCATAAGCGAGATATAAGTTTGAAAATAATTAATAATTAAAAAAAAATGTGCTTTAACAGAAAATGTCTTGTGATTTAAAATACACTTAATTTATTGGGTCCAATACTTAATTAGTAGACAAAAGAGGTGACAGTAAATGCTGCATTTTCGTCTTCGTCTTAAACATTGAAAACTAAATTACATTTTTGTTCAGTAACTGTTACAGTTTTCACTTTGGTTTTTTGCTTATATCTCGAAAACATTTACTCCTATCAATTTTTATCTTTCTTTCAAATTAAAACTGATAAAATTTCCTACAAAATAGTTTTTTGCATTTTTTTTGCATTTAATAATAATAATACTAAAAGTACTAAATTTGCTTATATGCAAACGCTTAATTAAGGTAACAGTTTTTTGGTTTCTTGCTTATATCTCGAAAACAGTTACTCCAATCAATTTTTATTATCTTTTTACTAAAATTAAAGCTGATAAAATTTCCTACAAAATAGTAGTTTGCATTTTTCATGTAGGACTAACCATAAGCGAGATATAAGTTTGAAAATAATTAATATTTAAAAAAAAGTGCTTTAACAGAAAATGCCTTGTGATTTAAAATACACTTAATTTAGTTGGCAAGCGCTTAATTAAGGTAACAGTTTTTTGGTTTCTTGCTTAAATCTCGAAAACAGTTACTCCTATCAATTTTTATCTTTTTACTAAAATTAAAACTGATAAAATTTTCTACAAAATAGTTATTTGCATTTTTCATGTAGGACTAACCATAAGCGAGATATAAGTTTGAAAATAATTAAAATTAAAAAAAAAGTGCTTCAACAGAAAATGTCTTGTGATTTAAAATACACTTAATTTATTGGGTCCAATACTTTATTAGAAGAAAAAAGAGGTGACATATAGGTCACTGAAGTCTTAATGTCGTTTGTAAATGCTGCATTTTCGTCATCGTCTTAAACATTGAAAACTGAATTACATTTTTGTTCAGTAACAGTTACAGTTTTCTTATTGGTTTTTTGCTTATATCTCGAAAACTGTTACTCCTATCAATTTTTATCTTTCTTTCAAAATTAAAGCTGATAAAATTTACTACAAAATCGTTATTTGCATTTTTCTTGTAGGACCAACCATAAGCGAGTTATAGAGTTGGATATAAATAATATTTAACAAAAATTTGCTTTAAAATATAATGTTTAAAAAACTGAAATTAAACTAAATTAATTGTGTCTAACACTTTAGTAGAGAAAAAAGGAGGAGACATAAAAGTCAATAAAGTTTTAGAGTTGTCTTTAGTCGTCATATTAATAACAATAACATTAATAATAACAATACTAGTAGTACTAAATTTGCTTATATGCAAGCGCTTAATTAAGGTAACAGTTTTTTTGTTTTTTGCTTATATCTCGAAAACAGTTACTCCTATCAATTTTTATCTTTCATCCAAAATTAAAGCTGATAAAATTTCCTACAAAATATTTGTTTGCATTTTTCTTGTAGGACCAACCATAAGCGAGTTATAGAGTTGGATATAATTAATATTTAACAAAAATTTGCTTTAAAATAAAATGTTTGAAAAACTGAAATTAAACTAAATTAAACTAACACTTTAGTAGAGGAAAAAGGAGATGACATAAAAGTCACTGAAGTTTTTAGAGTCGTTTGTAAATGCTGCATTTTCGTCTTCGACGACAGTTACTGAACAAAAATGTAATTCAGTTTTCAATGTTTGAGACGA
>NC_087395.1:6767500-6797500 GCF_031307605.1 Tribolium castaneum | reverse complement strand
AAATCTTTAAAGTGATACAAAGAAATAATTTACGTTATAGTTTTGACCAGAACTGATAATTTCAAACGATTTTATGCCCCCAAACGAGAAAACTTTCAATAAACAGATGCCAAACGTCTTAGTTCGTTTTATAAAAGCGATTTATGTTACAGTTTAAACAAAAACAAATTATTTTCGTTGTTGTTGTGTCAAAATAATTTCTTTCGAATGATTCAATGGAGCGAAACGAGTAAACTTTTATAGGACAGATGCAAAATACCATATTACCACATAAATCGTTATTTTAAAGCAAAGTATTAGCTTTTGCACTTGTTCAATTAAAGTTTGCTTACTTCGAAGTATGTAATCGTCCGAAATATTTTTTTTTGCCAAAACTATAACGTAATTTGTTCTTTTGAGCTTGAATATAGAGTTTTCATTACGTTTTATAGTAGTTTACTCTACTCTAAGCATAGAATCAAACAGAGTAATCCGCTTTTGTCAAAACTGATACATAATTTGCTCTTATTTTCGAGAATAAGACGTTTTCAATATGCTTGATAAAATTTTTCTTGTTTATAGCAATGAATCGTTTAAAATAAGCTGTATTTGCCTAAACTGATACGTAATTCGATATTTATGCATGGATACAAAGTTTTCAGTTTCTTTGACGTGAAATTTCTTGTTGCAAAAGGTAATACTTTGCTTTAAAACAACGCTTTATATGGTAATATGTGGTTTTGCATCTGCCCCATAAAAGTTCATTAGTTTCGAATCATAAATTAGTTTGAAATAAACAGTGCTGGTCAAAACTATAACGTAAATTATTTCTTTGAGACTAAATTTAAAGTTTTCATTAAATTTTATACAAGTTTACTCTATTCTAAGTAAAGGAGTAATCAGGATAAATTGCTTTTATCTAGAGTAATATATAATTTGCAGATTTCAGCCAGAATAAGACGTTTTTAATCTTTTTAATGTAAGTTTTCGTGTTCAAAACAAAGGATCGTCTAAAATAAGCAGCTTTTGTCCAGACTGAAACGTAATTCGAATTTCTGTGCCTGAATAAGGGGTTTTCAGTTTCTTTGTAAGGTTTCTTGTTTGTAACAATGAATTAACAAAAATAATTGGTTTTTATCCAAACTGTGTCATGAATCAGCTTCAAGACTATAACGCAAATCTTTTGTTTTGTGCTAAAATAAGACGTTTTTAGTCAGTTTGATATAAATTTTCTTGTTCAAAGCAAAATATTGTCGAAAATTAACCGTTTTTGTCTAAACTGATACAAAATTCGGTGGTTTGTGTCCGAATACAAAGTTTTCAGATTCTTTAATGTTAGGTTTGCTGCTTCTAACAAAGAATCAACGAAAATATTTTGTTTTAATACAAACTGCAATATAAAATGTCTTTATAGGACAAAACATGATGTTTGGCATCTGTTTAATAAAAATTTACTCGTTTGGAAGCATAGAATCATTCCAAATAAGCTATTCTCGTCGATACTATAATGTAATTAGTATTTTGTGCTAGAATACAGCGTTTTTGTTAGATTTATTAACAATTTTGTCTATTTTAAGCAATGAAACGAATAGGATTAGCTGCCTTTATCTAAAGTGATACATAAATTGCTCTTTTATGCCAGATTAATACGTTTTTAGTCTGTTCGATGTAAGTTTTCTTGTTCAAAGCAAAAGATCGTCTAAAATAAGCCGTTTTTGTTTGAACTGATGAACAATTCAGACTGAGAGTCAACAAAAATAATTTATGTTAATCCAAACTGATACTTTTTGACCCTATAAGAGTCCTATAAGAATCCGAGATACGCCGTTCTCGTCAAGTCTATAACGTAATTCGTTTTTTTGTGTCAGAATACGACGTTTTCTGTCTGTTTAATATAAGTTTTTAATAATAATAATAATAATAACAATGATAATAATAATAATAATAATAATAATAATAATAATAATAATAATAATAATAATAATAAAAATAATAATACTAATAATAGTAATAATAATAATAATAATAATAAAAATAATAATAGTAATAAAAGTAAGCTTAGTTTTCTAAGCAAACATGAAGCTCTTTTTGTGTTATATGAGCGTTTTCTCATTTCTATGCAAGAAATCATCTGTGATCTGTGTTTTTAGGCAAGAAATTGTCTAAAATTAATAACTCATTTTAAAACTGGTATAAAAACATTTACTATACAAAAGTTAATAATAATAATAATAATAATAATAGTAATAAAAAATAATAATAATAATAATAATAATAATAATAATAATAATAATAATGATAATAATACTTATAATAATGAATTTCTTTCTAAATTAAAGCTTAGTTTTTCTAAGCAAAAATGATGCTTATTTTGTGTTATCTGAGCGTTTTCTCATTTCTATGCAAGAGATCATCTGTGATCTGTGTTTTTAGGCTAGAAATTGTCTAAATTAATATAACTCATTTTAAAACTGGTATAAAAACATTTACTATACAAAAGTTATAATCGGTTTTTAATAATAATAATATTAATAATAATAATAATAATAGTAATAATAATAATAATAATAATAAAAATAATAATAATAGTAGTAATAAAAGTAAGCTTAGTTTTCTAAGCAAAAATGAAGTTTATTTTGTGTTATATGAGCGTTTTCTCATTTCTATGCAGAAGATCATGTGTGATCTGTGTTTTTAGGCAATCTAAGCCATTTTATAGTTTTTAGGCAAGAAATTGGCTAAAATTAATCACTCATTTTAAAACTGGTATAAAAACAATACTATACAAAAGTTATAATCGGTTTTTAATAATAATAATAATAATAATAATAATAATAATAATATTAATAATAATAATAATAATAATAATAATAATAATAATAATAATAATAACAATAATAATAATAATAATAATAATAATAATAATAATAATAATAACAATAATAATAATAATAATAATTAAAATAATAATAATAGTAATAAAAGTAAGCTTAGTTTTCTAAGCAAAAATAAAGCTTATTTTGTGTGTTATATGAGTGTTTTTAGGAAAGAAATTGTCTAAAATTAATAACTCATTTTAAAACTGGTATAAAAACATTTACTATACAAAAGTTAATAATAATAATAATAACAAACCATATGCGAGATATAAGTTTGAAAATAATTAATAAAAAAAAAAAAATGTGTTTTAACAGAAAATGTCTTGTGATTTAAAATACACTTAATTTATTGGGTCCAATACTTAATTAGAAGAAAAAGGAGGTGCAAATAACTATTTTGTAGGAAATTTTATCAGCTTTAATTTTGAAAGAAAGATAAAAATTGTTAGGAATAACTGTTTTCGAGATATAAGCAAAAAACCAATAAGAAAACTGTAACTGTTACTGAACAAAAATGTAATTCAGTTTTCAATGTTTGAGACGAAGACGAAAATGCAGCATTATTATTATTATTGATGTTATTGTTATTAATATGACGACTAAAAACGACTCTGAAGACTTTGTTGACTTTTATGTCTTCTCCTTTTTCCTCAACTAAAGTGTTAGTCTTAATTAATTTAGTTTAATTTCGGTTTTTCAAACATTTTATTTTAAAGCAAATTTTTGTTAAAGATTATTTATATCCAACTCTATAACTCGCTTATGGTTGGTCCTACAAAAAAAATGCCAATAACTATTTTGTAGGAAATTTTATCAGCTTTGATTTTGAAAGAAAGATAAAAATTGATAGGAGTAACTGTTTTCGAGATATAAGCAAAAAACCAATAAGAAAACTGTAACTGTTACTAAACAAAAATGTAATTTAGTATTCAATGTTTGAGACAAAGACGAAAATGCAGCATTTAAAATCGACTCTGAAGACTTCAGTGACTTTTATGTCACCTCCTTTTTCTTCTAATAAAGTATTGGACCCATTAAATTAAGTGTATTTTAAATCACAAGACATTTTCTGTTAAAGCACTTTTTTTTTAAATATTAATTATTTTCAAACTTATATCTCGCTTATGGTTAGTCCAACATAAAAAATGCAAATAACTATTTTGTAGGAAATTTTATCAGCTTTAATTTTGAAAGAAAGATTAAAATTGATAGGAGTAATTGTTTTCGAGATATAAGCAAAAAACCAAAGTAAAAACTGTTACAGTTACTGAACAAAAATGTAATTCAGTTTTCAATGTTTGAGACGAAGACGAAAATGCAGCATTATTATTATTATTAATGTTATTGTTATTAATATGACGACTAAAAACGACTCTGAAGACTTTGGTGACTTTTATGTCTTCTCCTTTTTCCTATACTAAAGTGTTAGACTCAATTTAATTTCGGTTTTTCAAACATTATATTTTAAAGCAAATTTTTGTTAAAGATTATTTATATCCAACTCTATAACTCGCTTATGGTTGGTCTTACAAAAAAAATGCAAATAATTATTTTGTAGGAAATTTTATCAGCTTTAATTTTGAAAGAGAGATAAAAATTGATAGGAGTAATTGTTTTCGAGATATATCCAACTCTATAACTCGCTTATGGTTGGTCCTACAAAAAAATGGAAATAACTGTTTTGTAGGAAATTTTATCAGTTTTAATTTTGAAAAAAAGGTAAAAATTGATAGGAGTAACTGTTTTCGAGATATAAGCAAGAAACCAAAAAACTGTTACCTTAATAAAGCGCTTGCATATAAGCAAATTTAGTACTATTAGTATTATTATTATTAATGTTATTGTTATTAATATGACGACTAAAGACGACTCTGAAACATTTAGTGACTTTTATGTCTTCTCCTTTTTCCTATACTAAAGTGTTAGACCCAATTAATTTAGTTTAATTTCGGTTTTTCAAACATTTTATTTTAAAGCAAATTTTTGTTAAAGATTATTTATATCCAACTCTATAACTCGCTTATGGTTGGTCTTACAAAAGAAATGCAAATAACTATTTTGTAGGAAATTTTATCAGCTTTAATTTTGAAAGAAAGATAAAAATTGATAGGAGTAATTGTTTTCGAGATATAAGCAAAAAACCAAAGTGAAAACTGTTACAGTTACTGAACAAAAATGTAATTCAGTTTTCAATGTTTGAGACGAAGACGAAAATGCAGCATTTAAAAACGACTCTGAAGACTTCAGTGACTTTTATGTCACCTCCTTTTTCTTCTAATAGAGTATTGGTCCCAATAAATTAAGTGTATTTTAAATCACAAGACATTTTCTGTTAAAGCATTTTTTTTTAAATATTAATTATTTTCAAACTTCTATCTCGCTTATGGTTAGTCCTACATGAAAAATGCAAATAACTATTTTGTAGGAAATTTTATCAGCTTTAATTTTAGTAAAAAGATAAAAATTGATAGGAGTAACTGTTTTCGAGATATAATCAAGAAACCAAAAAACTGTTACCTTAATTAAGCGTTTGCATATAAGCAAATTTAGTATTATTAGTATTATTATTATTAATGTTATTGTTATTAATATGACGATTAAAAACAACTCTGAAGACTTTGGTGACTTTTACGTCTCCTCCTTTTTCCTCTACTAAAGTGTTAGACCCAATTAATTTAGTTTAATTTCGGTTTTTCAAACATTTTATTTTGAAGCAAATTTTTGTTAAAGATTATTTATATCCAACTCTATAACTCGCTTATGGTTGGTCCTACAAAAAAAATGATAAAAACTATTTTGTAGGAAATTTTATCAGCTTTAATTTTGAAGGAAAGATAAAAATTTATAGGAGTAACTGTTTTCGAGATATAAGCAAAAAACCAAAGTGAAAACTGTAACAGTTACTAAACAAAAATGTAATTCAGTTTTCAATGTTTGAGACGAAGACGATAATGCAGCATTTAAAAACGACTCTGAAGACTTCAGTGACTTTTAAGTCATCTCCTTTTTTTTCTAATAAAGTATTGGACCCAATAAATTAAGTGTATTTTAAATCACAAGACATTTTCTGTTAAAGCACTTTTTTTTTAAATATTGATTATTTTCAAACTTATATCTCGCTTATGGTTAGTCCTACATGAAAAATGCAAATAACTATTTTGTAGGAAATTTTATCAGCTTTAATTTTAGTAAAAAAATAAAAATTGATAAGAGTAACTGTTTTCGAGATATAAGCAAGAAACTGTTACCTTAATTAAGCGCTTGCATATAAGCAAATTTAGTAATATTAGTATTATTATTATTAATGTTATTGTTATTAATTTGACGACTAAAAACTTGAGACGAAAATGCAGCATTTAAAAACGACTCTGAAGACTTCAGTGACTTTTAAGTCACCTCCTTTTTTTTCTAATAAAGTATTGGACCCAATAAATTAAGTGTATTTTAAATCACAAGACATTTTCTGTTAAAGCACTTTTTTTTAAATATTGATTATTTTCAAACTTATATCTCGCTTATGGTTAGTCCTACATGAAAAATGTAAATAACTATTTTGTAGGAAATTTTATCAGCTTTAATTTTAGTAAAAAAATAAAAATTGATAAGAGTAACTGTTTTCGAGATATAAGCAAGAAACTGTTACCTTAATTAAGCGCTTGCATATAAGCAAATTTAGTAATATTAGTATTATTATTATTAATGTTATTGTTATTAATTTGACGACTAAAAACTTGAGGCGAAAATGCAGCATTTAAAAACGACTCTGAAGACTTCAGTGACTTTTATGTCACCTTTTTTTCTTCTAATAAAGTATTGGACCCAATAAATTAAGTGTATTTTAAATCACAAGACATTCTCTGTTAAAACACTTTTTTTCAATTATTAATTATTTAACTTATATCTCGCTTATGGTTAGTTCTACATGAAAAATGCAAATAACTATTTTGTAGGAAATTTTATCACCTTTAATTTTGGTGAAAAAGTAAAAATTGATTGGAGTAACTGTTTTCGAGATATAAGCAAAAAACAAAAAAACTGTTACCTTAATTAAGCGCTTGCATATAAGCAAATTTAGTACTACTAGTATTGCTATTATAAATGTTATTGTTATTATTATGACGACTAAAGACAACTCTAAGACTTTTGTGACTTTTATGTCTCCTCCTTTTTCCTCTACTAAAGTGTTAGACTCAATTAATTTAGTTTAATTTCAGTTTTTCAAACATTTTATTTTAAAGCTAATTTTTGTTAAATATTAAAAACTATAAAATGGCTTAGATTGCCTAAAAACACAGATCACACATGATCTTTTGCATAGAAATGAGAAAACGCTCATGTAACACACAAAATAAGCTCCATTTTTCCTTATTAAAAGTATTATTATTATTATTACTTTTGTTACTATTACTATTATTATTATTATTATTATTATTATTAATATTATTATTATTATTATTACTATTATTATTATTATTATTATTATTATTATTATTATTATTATTATTATTATTATTATTATTATTATTATTATTATTATTATTAACTTTTGTATAGTAAATGTTTTTATACCAGTTTTAAAATGAGTTATTAATTTTAGACAATTTCTTGCCTAAAAACACAGATCACAGATGATTTCTTGCATAGAAATGAGAAAACACTCATATAACACACAAAATAAGCTTCATTTTTGCTTAAAAACGTATTAATCTGGCATAAAAAAGCAATTTATGTATCACTTTGGATAAAGGCAGCTAATCCTTTTCGTTTCATTGCCTAAAATAGACAAAATTGTTAAAAAATTTAACAAAAACGCTGTATTTTAGCACAAAATACTAATTACATTATAGTTTCGACGAGAATACCTTATTTGGAATGATTCTATGCTTCCAAACGAGTAAATTTTTATTAAAAAGATGCCAAACATCATGTTTTGTCCTATAAAGACATTTTATATTGCAGTTTGTATTAAAACAAAATATTTTCGTTGATTCTTTGTTAGAAGCAGCAAACCTAACATTAAAGAATCTGAAAACTTTGTATTCGGACACAAACCACCGAATTTTGTATCAGTTTAGACAAAAACGGTTGATTTTCGACAATATTTTGCTTTCAACAAGAAAACTTATATCAAACTGACTAAAAACGTCTTATTTTAGCACAAAACAAAAGATTTGCGTTATAGTCTTAAAGCTGATTCATGCCACAGTTTGGATAAAAACCAAATATTTTTGTTAATTCATTGTTACAAACAAGAAACCTTACATCAAAGAAACTGAAAACCCCTTATTCAGGCACAGAAATTCGAATTACGTTTCAGTCTGGACAAAAACTGCTTATTTTAGACGATCCTTTGTTTTGAACACGAAAACTTACATTAAAAAGATTAAAAACGTCTTATTCTGGTTGAAAACTGCAAATTATATATTACTCTAGATAAAAGCAATTTATCCTGATTACTCCTTTGCTTAGAATAGAGCAAACTTGTATAAAACTTAATGAAAACTTTAAATTTCGTCTCAAAGAAATAATTTACATTATAGTTTTGACCAGCACTGTTTATTTCAAACGAATCGTTTTTTTGTGTCAGAATACGACGTTTTCTGTCTGTTTAATATAAGTTTTTAATAATAATAATAATAATAATAACAATAATAATAATAATAATAATAATAATAATAATAATAATAATAAAAATAATTATACTAATAATAGTAATAATAATAATAATAATAATAAAAATAATAATAGTAATAAAAGTAAGCTTAGTTTTCTAAGCAAAAATGAAGCTTATTTTGTGTGTTATATGAGCGTTTTCTCATTTCTATGCAAGAGATCATCTGTGATCTGTGTTTTTAGGCAAGAAATTGAATAAAATTAATAACTCGCTTTAAAACTGATATAAAAACATTTACTATACAAAAGTTAATAATAATAATAATAATAATAATAATAATAATAGTAATAAAATAATAATAATAATAATAATAATAACAATAATAATAATAATAATAATAATAAAAATAATTATACTAATAATAGTAATAATAATAATAATAATAATAATAAAAATAATAATAGTAATAAAAGTAAGCTTAGTTTTCTAAGCAAAAATGAAGCTTATTTTGTGTGTTATATGAGCGTTTTCTCATTTCTATGCAAGAGATCATCTGTGATCTGTGTTTTTAGGCAAGAAATTGAATAAAATTAATAACTCGCTTTAAAACTGATATAAAAACATTTACTATACAAAAGTTAATAATAATAATAATAATAATAATAATAATAACAATAATAATAATAACAATAATAATAATAAAAATAATAATAATAGTAATAAAAGTAAGCTTTGTTTTCTAAGCCAAAATGAAGCTTATTTTGTGTGTTATATGAGTGTTTTCTCATTTCTATGCAAGAAATCATCTGTGATCTGTGTTTTTAGGCAAGAAATTGTCTAAAATTAATAACTCATTTTAAAACTGGTATAAAAACATTTACTATACAAAAGTTAATAATAATAATAATAATAATAATAATAATAATAATAGTAATAGTAACAAAAGTAATAATAATAATAATACTTTTAATAAGGAAAAATGGAGCTTATTTTGTGTGTTACATGAGCGTTTTCTCATTTCTATGCAAAAGATCATGTGTGATGTATGTTTTTAGGCAATCTAAGCCATTTTATAGTTTTTAATATTTAACAAAAATTTGCTTTAAAATAAAATGTTTGAAAAACTGAAATTAAACTAAATTAATTGTGTCTAACACTTTAGTAGAGGAAAAAGGAGGAGACATAAAAGTCACTAAAGTCTTCAGAGTTGTCTTTAGTCGTCATATTAATAACAATAACATTTATAATAACAATACTAGTAGTACTAAATTTGCTTAAATGCAAGCGCTTAATTAAGGTAACAGTTTTTTTGTTTTTTGCTTATATCTCGAAAACAGTTACTCCTATCAATTTTTACTTTTTCACCAAAATTAAAGGTGATAAAATTTCCTACAAAATAGTTATTTGCATTTTTCATGTAGAACTAACCATAAGCGAGATATAAGTTTGAAAATAATTAATAATTAAAAAAAAGTGTTTTAACAGAAAATGTCTTGTGTTTTATAATACACTTAATTTATTGGGTCCAATACTTTATTAGAAGAAAAAGGAGGTGACATAAAAGTCACTGAAGTTTTCAGAGTCGATTTTAAATGCTGCATTTTTGTCTTCGTCTCAAACATTGAAAACTGAATTACATTTTTGTTCAGTAACAGTTACAGTTTTCTTATTGGTTTTTTGCTTATATCTCGAAAACAGTTACTCCTATCAATTTTTATCTTTCTTTTAAAATTAAAGCTGATAAAATTTCCTTCAAAATAGTTATTTGCATTTTTCATGTAAGACTAACCATAAGCGAGATATACGTTTAAAAATTATTAATATTTAAAAAAAAGTGCTTTAACAGAAAATGTCTTGTGATTTAAAATACACTTAATTTATTGGGTCTAATACTTTATTAGAAGAAAAAGGAGGTGACATAAAAGTCGCTGAAGTCTTCGGAGTCGTTTTTAAATGGTGCATTTTCGTCTTCCTCTCAAACATTGAAAACTGAATTACATTTTTGTTCAGTAACTGTAACAGTTTTTACTTTGGTTTTTTGCTTATATCTCGAAAACAATTACTCCTATCAATTTTTATCTTTCTTTCAAAATTAAAGCTGATAAAATTTCCTACAAAATAGTTATTTACATTTCTTTTGTAAGACCAACCATAAGCGAGTTATAGAGTTGGATATAAATAATCTTTAACAAAAATTTGCTTTAAAATATAATGTTTGAAAAACCGAAATTAAATTAAATTCATTGAGTCTAACACTTTAGTATAGGAAAAAGGAGAAGACATAAAAGTCACCAAAGTCTTCAGAGTCGTTTTTAGTCGTCATATTAATAACAATAACATTAATAATAATAATAATGCTGCATTTTCGTCTTCGTCTCAAACATTGAAAACTGAATTACATTTTTGTTCAGTAACTGTAACAGTTTTCACTTTGGTTTTTTGCTTATATCTCGAAAACAATTACTCCTATCAATTTTTATCTTTCTTTCAAAATTAAAGATGATAAAATTTCCTACAAAATAGTTATTTGCATTTCTTTTGTAAGACCAACCATAAGCGAGTTATAGAGTTGGATATAAATAATATTTAACAAAAACTTGCTTTAAAATAAAATGTTTGAAAAACTAAAATTAAACTAAATTAATTGTGTCTAACACTTTAGTAGAGGAAAAAGAAGAAGACATAAATGTCACTAAAGGTTTCAGAGTCGTCTTTAGTCGTCATATTAATAACAATAACATTAATAATAATACTACTAATAGTACTAAATTTGCTTACATGCAAACGCTTAATTAAGGTAACAGTTTTTTGCTTTCTTGCTTATATCTCGAAAATAGTTACTTATATCAATTTTTATCTTTTTACTAAAATTAAAGCTGATAAAATTTTCTACAGAATAGTTGTTTGCATTTTTCATGTAAGACTAACCATAAGCGAGATATAAGTTTAAAAATTATTAATATTTAAAAAAAAAGTGCTTTAACAGAAAATGTCTTGTGATTTAAAATACACTTAATTTATTGAGTCCAATACTTTATTAGAAGAAAAAGGAGGTGACATAAAAGTCGCTGAAGTCTTCAGAGTCGTTTTTAAATGCTGCATTTTCGTCTTCGTCTCAAACATTGAAAACTGAATTACATTTTTGTTCAGTAACTGTAACAGTTTTTACTTTAGTTTTTTGCTTATATCTCGAAAACAATTACTCCTATCAATTTTTATCGTTTTTTCAAAAATAAAGCTGATAAAATTTCCGACAAAATAGTTATTTGCATTTCTTTTGTAAGACTAACCATAAGCGAGTTATAGAGTTGGATATAAATAATATTTAACAAAAATTTGCTTTAAAATAAAATGCTTGAAAAACCGGAATTAAACTAAATTAATTGTGTCCAACACTTTAGTAGAGGAAAAAGGAGAAAACATAAAAGTCACTAAATGTTTCAGAGTCGTCTTTAGTCGTCCTATTAATAACAATAACATTAATAATAATAATATTAATATTACTAAATTTGCTTATATGCAAGCGCTTAATTAAGGTAACAGTTTCTTGCTTATATCTCGAAAACAGTTGCTCCTATCAATTTTTATCTTTTTACTAAAATTAAAGCTGATAAAATTTCCTACAAAATAGTTATTTGCATTTTTTATGTAGGACTAACCATAAGCGAGATAGAAGTTTGAAAATAATTAATATTTAAAAAAAAAGTGCTTTAACAGAAAATGTCTTGTGATTTAAAATACACTTAATTTATTGGGACCAATACTCTATTAGAAGAAAAAGGAGGTGACATAAAAGTCACTGAAGTCTTCAGAGTCGTTTTTAAATGCTGCATTTTCGACTTCGTCTCAAACATTGAAAACTGAATTACATTTTTTTCAGTAACTGAAACAGTTTTCACTTTGGTTTTTTGCTTATATCTCGAAAACAATTACTCCTATCAATTTTTATCTTTCTTTCAAAATTAAAGCTGATAAAATTTCCTACAAAATAGTTATTTGCATTTCTTTTGTAAGACCAACCATAAGCAAGTTATAGAGTTGGATATAAATAATCTTTAACAAAAATTTGCTTTAAAATAAAATGTTTGAAAAACCGAAATTAAATTAAATTAATTGGGTCTAACACTTTAGTATAGGAAAAAGGAGAAGACATAAAAGTCACTAAATGTTTCAGAGTCGTCTTTAGTCGTCATATTAATAACAATAACATTAATAATAATAATACTAATAGTACTAAATTTGCTTATATGCAAGCGCTTTATTAAGGTAACAGTTTTTTGGTTTCTTGCTTATATCTCGAAAACAGTTACTCCTATCAATTTTTATCTTTTTTTCAAAATTAAAGCTGATAAAATTTCCTACAAAAAGTTATTTCCATTTTTTTGTAGGACCAACCATAAGCGAGTTGAAGAGTTGGATATAAATAATCTTTAACAAAAATTTACTTTAAAATAAAATGTTTGAAAAACCGATATTAAACTAAATTAATTGGGTCTAACACTTTAGTAGAGGAAAAAGGAGAAGACATAAAAATCACCAAAGTTTTCAGAGTTGTTTTTAGTACTAAATTTGCTTATATGCAAGCGCTTAATTAAGGTAACAGTTTTTTGGTTTCTTGCTTATATCTCGAAAACAGTTACTCCTATCAATTTTTATCTTTTTACTAAAATTAAAGCTGATAAAATTTCCTACAAAATAGTTATTTGTATTTTTCTTGTAGGACCAAGCATAAGCGAGTTATAGAGATAGATATAAATAATATTTAACAAAAATTTGCTTTAAAATAAAATGTTTGAAATACTGAAATTAAACTAAATTAATTGTGTCTAACACTTTAGTATAGGAAAAAGGAGAAGACATAAAAGTCACCAAAGTCTTCAAAGTCGTTTTTAGTCGTCATATTAATAACAATAACATTAATAATAATACTACTAATAGTACTAAATTTGCTTATATGCAAGCGCTTTATTAAGGTAACAGTTTTTTGGTTTCTTGCTTATATCTCGAAAACAGTTACTCCTATCAATTTTTATCTGTTTACTAAAATTAAAGCTGATAAAATTTCCTACAAAATAGTTATTTGCATTTTTCATGTAGGACTAACCATAAGCGAGATGTAAGTTTGAAAATAATCAATATTTAAAAAAAAGTGCTTTAACAGAAAATGTCTTGTGATTTAAAATACACTTAATTTATTGGGTCCAATACATTATTAGAAGAAAAAGGAGGTGACTTGAAAGTCACAGAAGTCTTCAGAGTCGTTTTTAAATGCTGCATTTTCGTCTTCGTCTCAAACATTGAAAACTGAATTACATTTTTGTTTAGTAACTGTAACAGTTTTCACTTTGGTTTTTTGCTTATATCTCGAAAACTATTATTTCTATCAATTTTTATCTTTCTTTCAAAATTAAAGCTGATAAAATTTCCTACAAAATAGTTATTTGCATTTCTCTTGTAGGACGAACCATAAGCGAGTTATAGAGTTGGATATAAATAATATTTAACAAAAACTTGCTTTAAAATTAAATGTTTGAAAAACTAAAAAATAAAATTTCCTACAAAATAGTAATTTGCATTTTTTATGTAGGACTAACTATAAGCGAGATATAAGTTTAAAAATAATTAATATTTAAAAAAAAATTGCTTTAACAGAAAATGTCTTGTGATTTAAAATACACTTAATTTATTGGGTCCAATACTTTATTAGAAGAAAAAGGAGGTGACATAAAAGTCACCAAAGTCTTGAGAGTCGTTCTTAGTCGTCATATCAATAACAATAACATTAATAATAATAATAATACTAATAGTACTAAATTTGCTTATATGCAAGCGCTTAATTAAGGTAACAGTTTCTTGCTTATATCTCGAAAACTTACATTTTTGTTCAGTAACTGTAACAGTTTTTACTTTGGTTTTTTGCTTATATCTCGAAAACAATTACTCCTATCAATTTTTATCTTTCTTTCAAAATTAAAGCTGATAAAATTTTCTACAAAATAGTTATTTGCATTTCTTTTGTAAGACCAACCATAAGCGAGTTATAGAGTTGGATATAAATAATCTTTAACAAAACTTTGCTTTAAAATATAATGTTTGAAAAACCGAAATTAAACTAAATTAATTGAGTCTAACACTTTAGTATAGATAAAAGGAGAAGACATAAAAGTCACCAAAGTCTTCAGAGTCGTTTTTAGTCGTCATATTAATAACAATAACATTAATAATAATAATAATGCTGCATTTTCGTCTTCGTCTCAAACATTGAAAACTGAATTACATTTTTGTTCAGTAACAGTTACAGTTTTCTTATTGGTTTTTTGCTTATATCTCAAAAACAGTTACTCCTATCAATTTTTATCTTTCTTTCAAAATTAAAGCTGATAAAATTTCTTACAAAATAGTTATTTGCATTTTTCTTGTAGGACCAACCATAAGCGAGTTATAGAGTTGGATATAAATAATATTTAACAATAACTTGCTTTAAAAAAAATGTTTGAAAAACTAAAATTAAACTAAATTAATTGTGTCTAACACTTTAGTAGAGGAAAAAGGAGAAGACATAAAGTCACTAAAGGTTTCAGAGTCGTCTTTAGTCGTCATATTAATAACAATAACATTAATAATAATACTAAGAGTACTAAATTTGCTTACATGCAAACGCTTAATTAAGGTAACAGTTTTTTGGTTTCTTGCTTATATCTGGAAAACAGTTACTTATATCAATTTTTATCTTTTTACTAAAATTAAAGCTGATAAAATTTTCTACAAAATAGTTATTTGATTGAAGTAACTGTTTTCGAAATATAAAATAAAAAATAAAAGAGATAAATTGCTCTTTTATGCCAGATTAATACGTTTTTAGTCTGTTCGATGTAAGTTTTCTTGTTCAAAGCAAAAGATCGTCTAAAATAAGCCGTTTTTGTTTGAACTGATGAACAATTCAGACTGAGAGTCAACAAAAATAATTTATTTTAATCCAAACTGATACTTTTTGACTCTATAAAAGTCCTACAAGAGTCCGAGATACGCCGTTCTCATCAAGTCTATAACGTAATTCGTTTTTTTGTGTCAGAATACGACGTTTTCTGTCTGTTTAATATAAGTTTTTAATAATAATAATAATAATAATAACAATAATAATAATAATAATAATAATAATAATAATAATAATAATAATAATAATAATAATAATAATAATAATAATAATAATAATAATAATAATAATTATACTAATAATAGTAATAATAATAATAATAATAATAATAAAAATAATAATATTAATAAAAGTAAGCTTAGTTTTCTAAGCAAAAATGAAGCTTATTTTGTGTGTTATATGAGCGTTTTCTCATTTCTATGCAAGAGATCATCTGTGATCTGTGTTTTTAGGCAAGAAATTGAATAAAATTAATAACTCGCTTTAAAACTGATATAAAAACATTTACTATACAAAAGTTAATAATAATAATAATAATAATAATAATAACAATAATAATAATAACAATAATAATAATAAAAATAATAATAATAGTAATAAAAGTAAGCTTAGTTTTCTAAGCCAAAATGAAGCTTATTTTGTGTGTTATATGAGTGTTTTCTCATTTCTATGCAAGAAATCATCTGTGATCTGTGATTTTAGGCAAGAAATTGTCTAAAATTAATAACTCATTTTAAAACTGGTATAAAAACATTTACTATACAAAAGTTAATAATAATAATAATAATAATAATAATAATAATAATAATAATAGTAATAGTAACAAAAGTAATAATAATAATAATACTTTTAATAAGGAAAAATGGAGCTTATTTTGTGTGTTACATGAGCGTTTTCTCATTTCTATGCAAAAGATCATGTGTGATGTGTGTTTTTAGGCAATCTAAGCCATTTTATAGTTTTTAATATTTAACAAAAATTTGCTTTAAAATAAAATGTTTGAAAAACTGAAATTAAACTAAATTAATTGTGTCTAACACTTTAGTAGAGGAAAAAGGAGGAGACATAAAAGTCACTAAAGTCTTCAGAGTTGTCTTTAGTCGTCATATTAATAACAATAACATTTATAATAACAATACTAGTAGTACTAAATTTGCTTATATGCAAGCGCTTAATTAAGGTAACAGTTTTTTTGTTTTTTGCTTATATCTCGAAAACAGTTACTCCTATCAATTTTTACTTTTTCACCAAAATTAAAGGTGATAAAATTTCCTACAAAATAGTTATTTGCATTTTTCATGTAGAACTAACCATAAGCGAGATATAAGTTTGAAAATAATTAATAATTAAAAAAAAGTGTTTTAACAGAAAATGTCTTGTGATTTATAATACACTTAATTTATTGGGTCCAATATTTTATTAGAAGAAAAAGGAGGTGACATAAAAGTCACTGAAGTTTTCAGAGTCGATTTTAAATGCTGCATTTTTGTCTTCGTCTCAAACATTGAAAACTGAATTACATTTTTGTTCAGTAACAGTTACAGTTTTCTTATTGGTTTTTTGCTTATATCTCGAAAACAGTTACTCCTATCAATTTTTATCTTTCTTTTAAAATTAAAGCTAATAAAATTTCCTACAAAATAGTTACTTGCATTTTTCATGTAAGACTAACCATAAGCGAGATATAAGTTTAAAAATTATTAATATTTAAAAAAAAAGTGCTTTAACAGAAAATGTCTTGTGATTTAAAATACACTTAATTTATTGGGTCCAATACTTTATTAGAAAAAAAAGGAGGTGACATAAAAGTCGCTGAAGTCTTTAGAGTCGTTTTTAAATGCTGCATTTTCGTCTTCCTCTCAAACATTGAAAACTGAATTACATTTTTGTTCAGTAACTGTAACAGTTTTTACTTTGGTTTTTTGCTTATATCTCGAAAACAATTACTCCTATCAATTTTTATCTTTCTTTCAAAATTAAAGCTGATAAAATTTCCTACAAAATAGTTATTTGCATTTCTCATGTAGGACTAACCATAAGCGAGATATAAGTTTGAAAATAATTAATATTTAAAAAAAAAGTGCTTTAACAGAAAATGTTTTGTGATTTAAAATACACTTAATTTATTAGGTCCAATACTTTATTAGAAGAAAAAGGAGGTGACATATAAGTCACTGAAGTCTTCAGAGTCGATTTTAAATGCTGCATTTTCGTCTTCGTCTCAAACATTGAAAACTGAATTACATTTTTGTTCAGTAACAGTTACAGTTTTCTTATTGGTTTTTTGCTTATCTCTCGAAAACAGTTACTCCTATCAATTTTTATCTTTCTTTTAAAATTAAAGCTGATAAAATTTCCTTCAAAATAGTTATTTGCATTTTTCATGTAAGACTAACCATAAGCGAGGTATACGTTTAAAAATTATTAATATTTAAAAAAAAGTGCTTTAACAGAAAATGTCTTGTGATTTAAAATACACTTAATTTATTGGGTCTAATACTTTATTAGAAGAAAAAGGAGGTGACATAAAAGTCGCTGAAGTCTTCAGAGTCGTTTTTAAATGGTGCATTTTCGTCTTCCTCTCAAACATTGAAAACTGAATTACATTTTTGTTCAGTAACTGTAACAGTTTTTACTTTGGTTTTTTGCTTATATCTCGAAAACAATTACTCCTATCAATTTTTATCTTTCTTTCAAAATTAAAGCTGATAAAATTTCCTACAAAATAGTTATTTGCATTTCTTTTGTAAGACCAACCATAAGCGAGTTATAGAGTTGGATATAAATAATCTTTAACAAAAATTTGCTTTAAAATATAATGTTTGAAAAACCGAAATTAAATTAAATTCATTGAGTCTAACACTTTAGTATAAGAAAAAGGAGAAGACATAAAAGTCACCAAAGTCTTCAGAGTCGTTTTTAGTCGTCATATTAATAACAATAACATTAATAATAATAATAATGCTGCATTTTCGTCTTCGTCTCAAACATTGAAAACTGAATTACATTTTTGTTCAGTAACTGTAACAGTTTTCACTTTGGTTTTTTGCTTATATCTCGAAAACAATTACTCCTATCAATTTTTATCTTTCTTTCAAAATTAAAGCTGATAAAATTTCCTACAAAATAGTTATTTGCATTTCTTTTGTAAGACCAACCATAAGCGAGTTATAGAGTTGGATATAAATAATATTTAACAAAAACTTGCTTTAAAATAAAATGTTTGAAAAACTAAAATTAAACTAAATTAATTGTGTCTAACACTTTAGTAGAGGAAAAAGGAGAAGACATAAATGTCACTAAAGGTTTCAGAGTCGTCTTTAGTCGTCATATTAATAACAATAACATTAATAATAATAATACTAATAGTACTAAATTTGCTTATATGCAAGCGCTTTATTAAGGTAACAGTTTTTTGGTTTCTTGCTTATATCTCGAAAACAGTTACTCCTATCAATTTTTATCTTTTTTTCAAAATTAAAGCTGATAAAATTTCCTACAAAATAGTTATTTCCATTTTTTTGTAGGACCAACCATAAGCGAGTTGAAGAGTTGGATATAAATAATCTTTAACAAAAATTTGCTTTAAAATAAAATGTTTGAAAAACCGATATTAAACTAAATTAATTGGGTCTAACACTTTAGTAGTGGAAAAAGAAGACATAAAAGTCACCAAAGTCTTCAGAGTCGTTTTTAGTCGTCATATTAATAACAATAACATTAATAATAATAATAATGCTGCATTTTCGTCTTCGTCTCAAACATTGAAAACTGAATTACATTTTTGTTCAGTAACAGTTACAGTTTTCTTATTGGTTTTTTGCTTATATCTCAAAAACTGTTACTCCTATCAATTTTTATCTTTCTTTCAAAATTAAAGCTGATAAAATTTCTTACAAAATAGTTATTTGCATTTTTCTTGTAGGACCAACCATAAGCGAGTTATAGAGTTGGATATAAATAATATCTAACAAAAATTTGCTTTAAAATAAAATGTTTGAAAAACTGAAATTAAACTAAATTAATTGTGTCTAACACTTTAGTGGAGGAAAAAGGAGAAGACATAAAAGTCTCTAAAGGTTTCAGAATCGTCTTTAGTCGTCATATTAATAACAATAACATTAATAAACTAATAGTACTAAATTTGCTTATATGCAAAAGCTGCATTAAGGTAATAGTTTTTTGGTTTCTTGCTTATATCTCGAAAACAGTTACTCCTATCAAGTTTTACCTTTTCACCAAAATTAAAGATGATAAAATTTCCTGCAAAATAGTTATTTGCATTTTTCATGTAGAACAAACCATAAGCGAGATATAAGTTTGAAAATAATTAATAATTAAAAAAAAAAAGTGCTTTAACAGAAAATGTCTTGTGATTTAAAATACACTTAATTTATTGGGTCCAATACTATATTAGAAGAAAAAGGAGGTGACATAAAAGTCGCTGAAGTCTTCAGAGTCGTTTTTAAATGCTGCATTTTCGTCTTTGTCTCAAACATTGAAAACTGAATTACATTTTTTTCAGTAACTGTAACAGTTTTTACTTTGGTTTTTTGCTTATATCTCGAAAACAATTACTCCTATCAATTTTTATCTTTCTTTCAAAATTAAAGCTAATAAAATTTCCTACAAAATAGTTATTTGCATTTCTTTTGTAAGACCAACCATAAGCGAGTTATAGAGTTGGATATAAATAATCTTTAACAAAAATTTGCTTTAAAATATAATGTTTGAAAAACCGAAATTAAACTAAATTAATTGAGTCTAACACTTTAGTATAGGAAAAAGGAGAAGACATAAAAGTCACCAAAGACTTCAGAGTCGTTTTTAGTCGTCATATTAATAACAATAACATTAGTAATAATAATAATGCTGCATTTTCGTCTTCGTCTCAAACATTGAAAACTGAATTACATTTTTGTTCAGTAACAGTTACAGTTTTCTTATTGGTTTTTTGCTTATATCTCGAAAACAGTTACACCTATCAAATTTTATCTTTCTTTCAAAATTAAAGCTGATAAAATTTCCAACAAAGTAATTATTTGCATTTTTCTTGTAGGACCAAGCATAAGCAAGTTATAGAGATGAATATAAATAATATCTAACAAAAATTTGCTTTAAAATAAAATGTTTGAAAAACTGAAATTAAACTAAATTAATTGTGTCTAACACTTTAGTGGAGGAAAAAGGAGAAGACATAAAAGTCTCTAAAGGTTTCAGAATCGTCTTTAGTCGTCATATTAATAACAATAACATTAATAAACTAATAGTACTAAATTTGCTTATATGCGAACGCTGCATTAAGGTAATAGTTTTTTGGTTTCTTGCTTATATCTCGAAAACAGTTACTCCTATCAAGTTTTACCTTTTCACCAAAATTAAAGATGATAAAATTTCCTGCAAAATAGTTATTTGCATTTTTCATGTAGAACAAACCATAAGCGAGATATAAGTTTGAAAATAATTAATAATTAAAAAAAAATGTGTTTTAACAGAAAATGTCTTGTGATTTAAAATACACTTAATTTATTGGGTCCAATACTTAATTAGAAGAAAAAGGAGGTGCAAATAACTATTTTGTTGGAAATTTTATCAGCTTTAATTGTGAAAGAAAGATAAAATTTGATAGGAGTAACAGTTTTCGAGATATAAGCAAAAAACCAATAAGAAAACTGTAACTGTTACTGAACAAAAATGTAATTCAGTTTTCAATGTTTGAGACGAAGACAAAAATGCAGCATTTAAAAACGACTCTGAAAACTTCAGTGACTTTTATGTCACCTCCTTTTTCTTCTAATAAAGTATTGGACCCAATAAATTAAGTGAATTATAAATCACAAGATATTTTCTGTTAAAACACTTTTTTTTAATTATTAATTACTTTCAAACTTATATCTCGCTTATGGTTAGTTCTACATAAAAAATGCAAATAACTATTTTGTAGGAAATTTTATCACCTTTAATTTTGGTGAAAAAGTAAAAATTGATAGGAGTAACTGTTTTCGAAATATAAGCAAAAAACAAAAAAACTGTTACCTTAATTAAGCGCTTGCATATAAGCAAATTTAGTACTACTAGTATTGTTATTATAAATGTTATTGTTATTAATATGACGACTAAAGACAACTCTAAGACTTTAGTGACTTTTGTGTCTCCTCCTTTTTCCTCTACTAAAGTGTTAGACACAATTAATTTAGTTTAATTTCAGTTTTTCAAACATTTTACTTTAAAGCAAATTTTTGTTAAATATTAAAAACTATAAAATGGCTTAGATTGCCTAAAAACACACATCACACATGATCTTTTGCATAGAAATGAGAAAACGCTCATATAACACAAAATAAGCTTCATTTTTGCTTAGAAAACTAAGCTTACTTTTATTACTACTATTATTATTATATTTATTATTATTATTATTATTATTATTATTACTATTATTATTATTATTATTAATATTATTATTATTAAAAACCGATTATAACTTTTGTATAGTAAATGTTTTTATACCAGTTTTAAAATGAGTTATATTAATTTAGACAATTTCTTGCCTAAAAACACAGATCACAGATGATCTCTTGCATAGAAATGAGAAAACGCTCAGATAACACAAAATAAGCATCATTTTTGCTTAGAAAAACTAAGCTTTAATTTAGAAAGAAATTCATTATTATAAGTATTATTATCATTATTATTATTATTATTATTATTATTATTATTATTATTATTATTATTATTATTATTATTATTATTATTATTATTATTATTATTATTTACTATTATTATTATTATTATTATTAACTTTTGTATAGTAAATGTTTTTATACCAGTTTTAAAATGAGTTATTAATTTTAGAAAATTTCTTGCCTAAAAACACAGATCACAGATGATTTCTTGCATAGAAATGAGAAAACGCTCATATAACACAAAAAGAGCTTCATGTTTGCTTAGAAAACTAAGCTTACTTTTATTACTATTATTATTTTTATTATTATTATTATTATTATTATTACTATTATTAGTATTATTATTTTTATTATTATTATTATTATTATTATTATTATTATTATTATTATTATTATTATTATTATTATTATTATTATTATTATTATTGTTATTATTATTATTATTATTAAAAACTTATATTAAACAGACAGAAAACGTCGTATTCTGACACAAAAAAACGAATTACGTTATAGACTTGACGAGAACGGCGTATCTCGGACTCTTATAGGACTCTTATAAGGTCAAAAAGTATCAGTTTGGATTAAAATAAATTATTTTTGTTGACTCTCAGTCTGAATTGTTCATCAGTTCAAACAAAAACGGCTTATTTTAGACGATCTTTTGCTTTGAACAAGAAAACTTACATCGAACAGACTAAAAACGTATTAATCTGGCATAAAAGAGCAATTTATGTATCACTTTAGATAAAGGCAGCTAATCCTATTCGTTTCATTGCTTAAAATAGACAAAATTGTTAATAAATCTAACAAAAACGCTGTATTCTAGCACAAAATACTAATTACATTATAGTTTCGACGAGAATAGCTTATTTGGAATGATTCTATGCTTCCAAACGAGTAAATTTTTATTAAACAGATGCCAAACATCATGTTTTGTCCTATAAAGACATTTTATATTGCAGTTTGTATTAAAACAAAATATTTTCGTTGATTCTTTGTTAGGAGCAGCAAACCTAACATTAAAGAATCTGAAAACTTTGTATTCGGACACAAACCACCGAATTTTGTATCAGTTTAGACAAAAACGGTTGATTTTCGACAATATTTTGCTTTGAACAAGAAAATTTATATCAAACTGACTAAAAACGTCTTATTTTAGCACAAAACAAAAGATTTGCGTTATAATCTTGAAACTGATTCATGACACAGTTTGGATAAAAACCAATTATTTTTGTTAATTCATTGTTACAAACAAGAAACCTTACATCAAAAAAACTGAAAACCCCTTATTCAGGCACAGAAATTCGAATTACGTTTCAGCCTTTGTTTTGAACACGAAAACTTACATTAAAAAGATTAAAAACGTCTTATTCTGGCTGAAAACTGCAAATTATATATTACTCTAGATAAAAGCAATTTATCCTGATTACTCCTTTACTTAGAATAGAGTAAACTTGTATAAAATTTAATGAAAACTTTAAATTTAGTCTCAAAGAAATAATTTACGTTATAGTTTTGACCAGCACTGTTTATTTCAAACGAATTTATGATTCGAAACTAATGATCTTTTATGGGGCAGATGCAAAACCACATATTACCATATAAAGCGTTGTTTTAAAGCAAAGTATTACCTTTTGCAACAAGAAATTTCACGTCAAACAAACTGAAAACTTCGTATCCATGCATAAATAACGAATTACGTATCAGTTTAGGCAAATACAGCTTATTTTAAACGATTCATTGCTATAAACAAGAAAAATTTTATCAAGCATATTGAAAACGTCTTATTCTCGAAAATAAGAGCAAATTATTTATCAGTTTTGACAAAAGCGGATTACTCTGTTTGATTCTATGCTTAGAGTAGAGTAAACTACTATAAAACGTAATGAAAACTCTATATTCAAGCTCAAAAGAACAAATTACGTTATAGTTTTGGCAAAAAAAAAATATTTCGGACGATTACATACTTCGAAGTAAGCAAACTTTAATTGAACAAGTGCAAAAGCTAATACTTTGCTTTAAAATAACGATTTATGTGGTAATATCGTATTTTGCATCTGTCCTATAAAAGTTTACTCGTTTCGCTCCATTGAATCATTCGAAAGAAATTATTTTGACACAACAACAACGAAAATAATTTGTTTTTGTTTAAACTGTAACATAAATCGCTTTTATAAAACGAACTAAGACGTTTGGCATCTGCTAATTGAAAGTTTTCTCGTTTGGGGGCATAAAATCGTTTGAAATTATCAGTTCTGGTCAAAACTATAACGTAAATTATTTCTTTGTATCACTTTAAAGATTTGCGTTATAGTCTTGACGAGAACTGTTAATTTCAAACGATTCTATGCTTTGAAACCAGTATACTTTCACTGAACAGAGGCAAAACGTCTGATTTCGCCTTTAAAAAACGATTTATGTCACAGTTTGGATTAAAACCAATGATTTTCGTTTATTCATTGTTACAAACAAGAAACCTTACATCAAAGAAACTGAAAACCTCTTATTCAGGCCCAGAAAATCAAATTACGTTTTAGTCTAGACACAAATTGCTTATTTTAGACGATTCTTTCTTTTGAACACGAAAACTTACATTAAAAAGATTAAAAACGTCTTATTCTGGCACAAAACTGCAAATTATGTATTACTTTGGATAAAAGCTGTTTATCCTGATTACTCCTTTGCTTAGAATAGAGCAAACTTGTATAAAACTTAATGAAAACTTTAAATTTCGTCTCAAAGAAATATTTTACGTTATAGTTTTGACCAGCACTGTTAATTTCAAACGATTTTATGCCCCCAAACGAGAAAACTTTCACTAAACAAATGCCAAACGTTTTAGTTCGTTTTATAAAAGCGACTTATGTAACAGTTTAAACAAAAACAAATTATTTTCGCTGTTGTTGTGTTAAAATAATTTATTTCGAATGATTCAATGGAGCGAAACGAGTAAACTTTTATAGGACAGATGCAAAATACCATATTACCACATAAATCGTTATTTTAAAGCAAAGTATTAGCTTTTGCACTTGTTCAATTAAAGTTTGCTTACTTCGAAGTATGTAATCGTCCGAAATATTTTTTTTTGCCAAAACTATAACGTAATTTGTTCTTTTGAGCTTGAATATAGAGTTTTCATTACGTTTTATAGTAGTTTACTCTACTCTAAGCATAGAATCAAACAGAGTAATCCGCTTTTGTTAAAACTGATACATAATTTGCTCTTATTTTCGAGAATAAGACGTTTTCAATATGCTTGATAAAATTTTTCTTGTTTATAGCAAGAAATCGTTTAAAATAAGCTGTATTTGCTTAAACTGATACGTAATTCGATATTTATGCATGGATACGAAGTTTTCAGTTTCTTTGACGTGAAATTTCTTGTTGCAAAAGGTAATACTTTGCTTTAAAACAACGCTTTATATGGTAATATGTGGTTTTGCATCTGCCCCATAAAAGTTCATTAGTTTCGAATCATAAATTCGTTTGAAATAAACAGTGCTGGTCAAAACTATAACGTAAATTATTTCTTTGAGACTAAATTTAAAGTTTTCATTAAATTTTATACAAGTTTACTCTAAAGTAAAGGAGTAATCAAGATAAATTGCTTTTATCTAGAGTAATATATAATTTGCAGTTTTCAGCCAGAATAAGACGTTTTTAATCTTTTTAATGTAAGTTTTCGTGTTCAAAACAAAGGCTGAAACGTAATTCGAATTTCTGTGCCTGAATAAGGGGTTTTCAGTTTCTTTGATGTAAGGTTTCTTGTTTGTAACAATGAATTAACAAAAATAATTGGTTTTTATCCAAACTGTGTCATGAATCAGCTTCAAGACTATAACGCAAATCTTTTGTTTTGTGCTAAAATAAGACGTTTTTAGTCAGTTTGATATAAATTTTCTTGTTCAAAGCAAAATATTGTCGAAAATCAACCGTTTTTGTCTAAACTGATACAAAATTCGGTGGTTTGTGTCCGAATACAAAGTTTTCAGATTCTTTAATGTTAGGTTTGCTGCTTCTAACAAAAAATCAACGAAAATATTTTGTTTTAATACAAACTGCAATATAAAATGTCTTTATAGGACAAAACATGATGTTTGGCATCTGTTTAATAAAAATTTACTCGTTTGGAAGCATAGAATCATTTCAAATAAGCTATTCTCGTCGAAACTATAATGTAATTAGTATTTTGTGCTAGAATACAGCGTTTTTGTTAGATTTATTAACAATTTTGTCTATTTTAAGCAATGAAACGAATAGGATTAGCTGCCTTTATCTAAAGTGATACATAAATTGCTCTTTTATGCCAGATTAATACGTTTTTAGTCTGTTCGATGTAAGTTTTCTTGTTCAAAGCAAAAGATCGTCTAAAATAAGCCGTTTTTGTTTGAACTGATGAACAATTCAGACTGAGAGTCAACAAAAATAATTTATTTTAATCCAAACTGATACTTTTTGACCCTATAAAAGTCCTATAAGAGTCCGAGATACGCCGTTCTCGTCAAGTCTATAACGTAATTCGTTTTTTTGTGTCAGAATACGACGTTTTCTGTCTGTTTAATATAAGTTTTTAATAATAATAATAATAATAATAATAATAACAATAATAATAATAATAATAATAATATTAATAATAATAATATTAATAATAATAAAAATAATTATACTAATAATAGTAATAATAATAATAATAATAATAAAAATAATAATAGTAATAAAAGTAAGCTTAGTTTTCTAAGCAAAAATGAAGCTTATTTTGTGTGTTATATGAGCGTTTTCTCATTTCTATGCAAGAGATCATCTGTGATCTGTGTTTTTAGGCAAGAAATTGAATAAAATTAAAAACTCGCTTTAAAACTGATATAAAAACATTTACTATACAAAAGTTAATAATAATAATAATAATAATAATAATAATAATAATAATAATAATAATAATAATAATAACAATAATAATAATAATAATAATAATAATAATAATAATAAAAATAATAATAATAATAATAGTAATAGTAACAAAAGTAATAATAATAATAATACTTTTAATAAGGAAAAATGGAGCTTATTTTGTGTGTTACATGAGCGTTTTCTCATTTCTATGCAAAAGATCATGTGTGATGTGTGTTTTTAGGCAATCTAAGCCATTTTATAGTTTTTAATATTTAACAAAAATTTGCTTTAAAATAAAATGTTTGAAAAACTGAAATTAAACTAAATTAATTGTGTCTAACACTTTAGTAGAGGAAAAAGGAGGAGACATAAAAGTCACTAAAGTCTTCAGAGTTGTCTTTAGTCGTCATATTAATAACAATAACATTTATAATAACGATACTAGTAGTACTAAATTTGCTTATATGCAAGCGCTTAATTAAGGTAAGGTTTTTTGTTTTTTGCTTATATCTCGAAAACAGTTACTCCTATCAATTTTTACTTTTTCACCAAAATTAAAGGTGATAAAATTTCCTACAAAATAGTTATTTGCATTTTTCATGTAGAACTAACCATAAGCGAGATATAAGTTTGAAAATAATTAATAATTAAAAAAAAGTGTTTTAACAGAAAATGTCTTGTGATTTATAATACACTTAATTTATTGGGTCCAATACTTTATTAGAAGAAAAAGGAGGTGACATAAAAGTCACTGAAGTTTTCAGAGTCGATTTTAAATGCTGCATTTTTGTCTTCGTCTCAAACATTGAAAACTGAATTACATTTTTGTTCAGTAACAGTTACAGTTTTCTTATTGGTTTTTTGCTTATATCTCGAAAACAGTTACTCCTATCAATTTTTATCTTTCTTTTAAAATTAAAGCTAATAAAATTTCCTACAAAATAGTTATTTGCATTTTTTGTGTAAGACTAACCATAAGCGAGATATAAGTTTAAAAATTATTAATATTTAAAAAAAAAGTGCTTTAACAGAAAATGTCTTGTGATTTAAAATACACTTAATTTATTGGGTCCAATACTTTATAAGAAAAAAAAGGAGGTGACATAAAAGTCGCTGAAGTCTTTAGAGTCGTTTTTAAATGCTGCATTTTCGTCTTCCTCTCAAACATTGAAAACTGAATTACATTTTTGTTCAGTAACTGTAACAGTTTTTACTTTGGTTTTTTGCTTATATCTCGAAAACAATTACTCCTATCAATTTTTTTCTTTTTTTCAAAATTAAAGCTGATAAAATTTCCTACAAAATAGTTATTTGCATTTCTCATGTAGGACTAACCATAAGCGAGATATAAGTTTGAAAATAATTAATATTTAAAAAAAAAGTGCTTTAACAGAAAATGTTTTGTGATTTAAAATACACTTAATTTATTAGGTCCAATACTTTATTAGAAGAAAAAGGAGGTGACATATAAGTCACTGAAGTCTTCAGAGTCGATTTTAAATGCTGCATTTTGGTCTTCGTCTCAAACATTGAAAACTGAATTACATTTTTGTTCAGTAACAGTTACAGTTTTCTTATTGGTTTTTTGCTTATCTCTCGAAAACAGTTACTCCTATCAATTTTTATCTTTCTTTTAAAATTAAAGCTGATAAAATTTCCTTCAAAATAGTTATTTGCATTTTTCATGTAAGACTAACCATAAGCGAGATATACGTTTAAAAATTATTAATATTTAAAAAAAAGTGCTTTAACAGAAAATGTCTTGTGATTTAAAATACACTTAATTTATTGGGTCCAATACTTTATTAGAAGAAAAAGGAGGTGACATAAAAGTCGCTGAAGTCTTCAGAGTCGTTTTTAAATGGTGCATTTTCGTCTTCCTCTCAAACATTGAAAACTGAATTACATTTTTGTTCAGTAACTGTAACAGTTTTTACTTTGGTTTTTTGCTTATATCTCAAAAACAATTACTCCTATCAATTTTTATCTTTCTTTCAAAATTAAAGCTGATAAAATTTCCTACAAAATAGTTATTGCATTTCTTTTGTAAGACCAACCATAAGCGAGTTATAGAGTTGGATATAAATAATATTTAACAAAAACTTGCTTTAAAATAAAATGTTTGAAAAACTAAAATTAAACTAAATTAATTGTGTCTAACACTTTAGTAGAGGAAAAAAGAGAAGACATAAATGTAACTAAAGGTTTTTGAGTCGTTTTTAGTCGTCATATTAATAACAATAACATTAATAATAATACTACTAATAGTACTAAATTTGCTTACATGCAAACGCTTAATTAAGGTAACAGTTTCTTACTTATATCTCGAAAACAGATGCTCCTATCAATTTTTATCTTTTTACTAAAATTAAAGCTGATAAAATTTCCTACAAAATAGTTATTTGCATTTTTTATGTAGGACTAACCATAAGCGAGATAGAAGTTTGAAAATAATTAATATTTAAAAAAAAAGTGCTTTAACAGAAAATGTCTTGTGATTTAAAATACACTTAATTTATTGGGACCAATACTCTATTAGAAGAAAAAGGAGGTGACATAAAAGTCACTGAAGTCTTCAGAGTCGTTTTTAAATGCTGCATTTTCGTCTTCGTCTCAAACATTGAAAACTGAATTACATTTTTGTTCAGTAACTGTAACAGTTTTCACTTTGGTTTTTTGCTTATATCTCGAAAACAATTACTCCTATCAATTTTTATCTTTCTTTCAAAATTAAAGCTGATAAAATTTCCTACAAAATAGTTATTTGCATTTCTTTTGTAAGACCAACCATAAGCGAGTTATAGAGTTGGATATAAATAATCTTTAACAAAAATTTGCTTTAAAATAAAATGTTTGAAAAACCGAAATTAAATTAAATTAATTGGGTCTAACACCTTAGTATAGGAAAAAGGAGAAGACATAAAAGTCACTAAATGTTTCAGAGTCGTCTTTAGTCGTCATATTAATAACAATAACATTAAAAATAATAATACTAAAAGTACTAAATTTGCTTATATGCAA
>NC_087395.1:6717500-6762500 GCF_031307605.1 Tribolium castaneum | reverse complement strand
AGTAGTTTACTCTACTCTAAGCATAGAATCAAACAGAGTAATCCGCTTTTGTTAAAACTGATACATAATTTGCTCTTATTTTCGAGAATAAGACGTTTTCAATATGCTTGATAAAATTTTTCTTGTTTATAGCAAGGAATCGTTTAAAATAAGCTGTATTTGCTTAAACTGATACGTAATTCGATATTTATGCATGGATACGAAGTTTTCAGTTTCTTTGACGTGAAATTTCTTATTGCAAAAGGAAATACTTTGCTTTACAACAACGCTTTATATGGTAATATGTGGTTTTGCATCTGCCCCATAAAAGTTCATTAGTTTCGAATGATAAATTCGTTTGAAATAAACAGTGCTGGTCAAAATTATAATGTAAATTATTTCTTTGAGACGAAATTTAAAGTTTTCATTAAGTTTTATAAAAGTTTACTCTATTCTAAGTAAAGGAGTAATCAGGATAAATTGCTTTTATCTAGAGTAATATATAATTTGCAGTTTTCAGCCAGAATAAGACGTTTTTAATCTTTTTAATGTAAGTTTTCGTGTTCAAGACAAAAGATCGTCTAAAATAAGCAGTTTTTGTCCAGACTGAAACGTAATTCGAATTTCTGTGTCTGAATAAGGGGTTTTCAGTTTCTTTGATGTAAGGTTTCTTGTTTGTAACAATGAATTAACAAAAATATTTGGTTTTTATCCAAACTGTGGCATGAATCAGCTTTAAGACTATAACGCAAATCTTTTGTTTTGTGCTAAAATAAGACGTTTTTAGTCAGTTTGATATAAGTTTTCTTGTTCAAAGCAAAATCTTGTCGAAAATCAACTGTTTTTGTCTAAACTGATACAAAATTCGGTGATTTGTGTCCGAATACAAAGTTTTCAGATTCTTTAATGTTAGGTTTGCTGCTTCTAACAAAGAATCAACGAAAATATTTTGTTTTAATACAAACTGCAATATAAAATGTCTTCATAGGACAAAACATGATGTTTGGCATCTGTTTAATAAAAATTTACTCGTTTGGAAGCATAGAATCATTTCAAATAAGCTATTCTCGTCGAAACTATAATGTAATTAGTATTTTGTGCTAGAATACAGCGTTTTTGTTAGATTTATTAACAATTTTGTCTATTTTAAGCAATGAAACGAATAGGATTAGCTGCCTTTATCTAAAGTGATACATAAATTGCTCTTTTATGCCAGATTAATACGTTTTTAGTCTGTTCGATGTAAGTTTTCTTGTTCAAAGCAAAAGATCGTTTAAAATAAGCTGTTTTTGTTTGAACTGATGAACAATTCAGACTGAGAGTCAACAAAAATAATTTATTTTAATCCAAACTGATACTTTTTGACTCTATAAAAGTCCTATAAGAGTCCGAGATACGCCGTTCTCGTCAAGTCTATAACGTAATTCGTTTTTTTGTGTCAGAATACGACGTTTTCTGTCTGTTTAATATAAGTTTTTAATAATAATAATAATAATAATAACAATAATAATAATAATAATAATAATAATAATAATAATAATAATAATAATAATAATAATAATAATAATAATAGTAATAATAATAATAATAATAATAAAAATAATAATAGTAATAAAAGTAAGCTTAGTTTTCTAAGCAAAAATAAAGCTTATTTTGTGTTATATGAGCGTTTTCTCATTTCTATGCAAGAAATCATCTGTGATCTGTGTTTTTAGGCAAGAAGTTGTCTAAAATTAATAACTCATTTTAAAACTGGTATAAAAACATTTACTATATAAAAGTTATAATCGGTTTTTAATAATAATAATATTAATAATAATAATAATAATAATAATAATAATAATAATATTAATAATAATAGTAAAAATAATAATAATAATAAAAATAATAATAATAGTAGTAATAAAAGTAAGCTTAGTTTTCTAAGCAAAAATGAAGCTTATTTTGTGTTATATGAGCGTTTTCTCATTTCTATGCAAAAGATCATGTGTGATCAGTGTTTTTATTCAATCTTAGCCATTTTATAGTTTTTAGGCAAGAAATTGGCTAAAATTAATCACTCATTTTAAAACTGGTATAAAAACAATACTATACAAAAGTTATAATCGGTTTTTAATAGTAATAAATATAATAATAATAATAATAATAATAATAATAACAATAATAATAATAATAATAATAATAATAATAATAATAATAATAATAATAATAACAATAATAATAATAAAAATAATAATAATAGTAATAAAAGTAAGCTTAGTTTTCTAAGCCAAAATGAAGCTTATTTTGTGTGTTATATGAGTGTTTTCTCATTTCTATGCAAGAAATCATCTGTAATCTGTGTTTTTAGGCAAGAAATTGTCTAAAATTAATAACTCATTTTAAAACTGGTATAAAAACATTTATTATACAAAAGTTATAATCGGTTTTTAATAATAATAATAATAATAATAATAATAATAATAATAGTAATAGTAACAAAAGTAATAATAATAATAATACTTTTAATAAGGAAAAATGGAGCTTATTTTGTGTGTTACATGAGCGTTTTCTCATTTCTATGCAAAAGATCATGTGTGATGTGTGTTTTTAGGCAATCTAAGCCATTTTATAGTTTTTAATATTTAACAAAAATTTGCTTTAAAATAATATGTTTGAAAAACTGAAATTAAACTAAATTAATTGTGTCTAACACTTTAGTAGAGGAAAAAGGAGGAGACATAAAAGTCACTAAAGTCTTAGAGTTGTCTTTAGTCGTCATATTAATAACAATAACATTTATAATAACGATACTAGTAGTACTAAATTTGCTTATATGCAAGCGCTTAATTAAGGTAACAGTTTTTTTGTTTTTTGCTTATATTTTGAAAACAGTTACTCCTATCAATTTTTACTTTTTCACCAAAATTAAAGGTGATAAAATTTCCTACAAAATAGTTATTTGCATTTTTCATGTAGAACTAACCATAAGCGAGATATAAGTTTGAAAATAATTAATAATTAAAAAAAAGTGTTTTAACAGAAAATGTCTTGTGATTTATAATACACTTAATTTATTGGGTCCAGTACTTTATTAGAAGAAAAAGGAGGTGACATAAAAGTCACCAAAGTCTTCAGAGTCGTTTTTAGTCGTCATATTAATAACAATAACATTAATAATAATAATAATGCTGCATTTTCGTCTTCGTCTCAAACATTGAAAACTGAATTACATTTTTGTTCAGTAACAGTTACAGTTTTCTTATTGGTTTTTTGCTTATATCTCGAAAACAGTTACTCCTATCAATTTTTATCTTTCTTCCAAAATTAAAGCTGATAAAATTTCCTACAAAATGGTTATTTGCATTTTTCTTGTAGGACCAACCATAAGCGAGTTATAGAGTTGGATATAAATAATATTTAACAAAAACTTGCTTTAAAATAAAATGTTTGAAAAACTAAAATTAAACTAAATTAATTGTGTCTAACACTTTAGTAGAGGAAAAAGGAGAAGACATAAATGTCACTAAAGGTTTCAGAGTCGTCTTTAGTCGTCATATTAATAACAATAACATTAATAATAATACTACTAATAGTACTAAATTTGCTTACATGCAAACGCTTAATTAAGGTTACAGTTTTTTGCTTTCTTGCTTATATCTCGAAAATAGTTACTTATATCAATTTTTATCTTTTTACTAAAATTAAAGCTGATAAAATTTTCTACAAAATAGTTGTTTGCATTTTTCATGTAAGACTAACCATAAGCGAGATATAAGTTTAAAAATTATTAATATTTAAAAAAAAAGTGCTTTAACAGAAAATGTCTTGTGATTTAAAATACACTTAATTTATTGGGTCCAATACTTTATTAGAAGAAAAAGGAGGTGACATAAAAGTCGCTGAAGTCTTCAGAGTCGTTTTTAAATGCTGCATTTTCGTCTTCGTCTCAAACATTGAAAACTGAATTACATTTTTGTTCAGTAACTGTAACAGTTTTTACTTTGGTTTTTTGCTTATATCTCGAAAACAATTACTCCTATCAATTTTTATCGTTTTTTCAAAATTAAAGCTGATAAAATTTCCTACAAAATAGTTATTTGCATTTCTTTTGTAAGACCAACCATAAGCGAGTTATAGAGTTGGATATAAATAATCTTTAACAAAAATTTGCTTTAAAATAAAATGTTTGAAAAACCGAAATTAAACTAAATTAATTGAGTCTAACACTTTAGTATAGGAAAAAGGAGAAGACATAAAGGTCACTAAAGTCTTCAGAGTCGTTTTTAGTCGTCATATTAATAACAATAACATTAATAATAATAATACCAATAGTACTAAATTTGCTTATATGCAAGCGCTTAATTAAGGTAACAGTTTTTTGGTTTCTAGCTTATATCTCGAAAACAGATACTCCTATCAATTTTTACCTTTTTACCAAAATTAAAAGTGATAAAATTTTCTACAAAATAGTTATTTGCATTTTTTATGTAGAACTAACCATAAGCGAGATATAAGTTTGAAAATAATTAATAATTAAAAAAAAATGTGTTTTAACAAAAAATGTCTTGTGATTTAAAATACACTCAATTTATTGGGTCCAATACTTAATTAGAAGAAAAAGGAGGTGACAGTAAATGCTGCATTTTCGTCTTCGTCTGAAACATTGAAAACTGAATTACATTTTTATTCAGTAACTGTCGTCGAAGACGAAAATGCAGCATTTACAAACGACTCTAAAAACTTCAGTGACTTTTATGACATCTCCTTTTTCCTCTACTAAAGTGTTAGTTTAATTTAGTTTAATTTCAGTTTTTCAAACATTTTATTTTAAAGCAAATTTTTGTTAAATATTAATTATATCCAACTCTATAACTCGCTTATGGTTGGTCCTACAAGAAAAATGCAAACAACTATTTTGTAGGAAATTTTATCAGCTTTAATTTTGGATGAAAAATAAAAATTGATAGGAGTAACTGTTTTCGAGATATAAGCAAAAAACAAAAAAACTGTTACCTTAATTAAGCGCTTGCATATAAGCAAATTTAGTACTACTAGTATTGTTATTATTAATGTTATTGTTATTAATATGACGACTAAAGACAACTCTAAGACTTTATTGACTTTTATGTCTCCTCCTTTTTCCTCTACTAAAGTGTTAGACACAATTAATTTAGTTTAATTTCAGTTTTTTAAACATTATATTTTAAAGCAATATTTTGTTAAATATTATTTATATCCAACTCTATAACTCGCTTATGGTTGGTCCTACAAGAAAAATGCAAATAACGATTTTGTAGTAAATTTTATCAGCTTTAATTTTGAAAGAAAGATAAAAATTGATAGGAGTAACAGTTTTCGAGATATAAGCAAAAAACCAATAAGAAAACTGTAACTGTTACTGAACAAAAATGTAATTCAGTTTTCAATGTTTAAGACGATGACGAAAATGCAGCATTTACAAACGACATTAAGACTTCAGTGACCTATATGTCACCTCTTTTTTCTTCTAATAAAGTATTGGATCCAATAAATTAAGTGTATTTTAAATCACAAGACATTTTCTGTTGAAGCACTTTTTTTTTAATTTTAATTATTTTCAAACTTATATCTCGCTTATGGTTAGTCTTACATGAAAAATGCAAATAACTATTTTGTAGAAAATTTTATCAGCTTTAATTTTAGTAAAAAGATAAAAATTGATAGGAGTAACTGTTTTCGAGATTTAAACAAGAAACCAAAAAACTGTTACCTTAATTAAGCGCTTGCCAACTAAATTAAGTGTATTTTAAATCACAAGGCATTTTCTGTTAAAGCACTTTTTTTTAAATATTAATTATTTTCAAACTTATATCTCGCTTATGGTTAGTCCTACATGAGAAATGCAAACTACTATTTTGTAGGAAATTTTATCAGCTTTAATTTTAGTAAAAAGATAATAAAAAATGATTGGAGTAACTGTTTTTGAGATATAAGCAAGAAACCAAAAAACTGTTACCTTAATTAAGCGTTTGCATATAAGCAAATTTAGTACTTTTAGTATTATTATTATTAAATGCAAAAAAAATGCAAAAAACTATTTTGTAGGAAATTTTATCAGTTTTAATTTGAAAGAAAGATAAAAATTGATAGGAGTAAATGTTTTCGAGATATAAGCAAAAAACCAAAGTGAAAACTGTAACAGTTACTGAACAAAAATGTAATTTAGTTTTCAATGTTTAAGACGAAGACGAAAATGCAGCATTTACTGTCACCTCTTTTGTCTACTAATTAAGTATTGGACCCAATAAATTAAGTGTATTTTAAATCACAAGACATTTTCTGTTAAAGCACTTTTTTTTTAAATATTAATAACTTTTAAACTTATATCTCGCTTATGCTTAGTCTTACATGAAAAATGCAAATAACTATTTTGTAGAAAATTTTATCAGCTTTAATTTTAGTGAAAAGGTAAAAATTAATAGGAGTAATTGTTTTCGAGATATAAGCAAGAAACTGTTACCTTAATTAAGCGCTTGCATATAAACAAATTTAGTAATATTATTATTATTATTATTAATGTTATTGTTATTAATATGACGACTAAAAACGACTCTCAAGACTTTGGTGACTTTTATGTCTTTTCCTTTTTCCTCAAGTAAAGTGTTAGACTCAATTAATTTAGTTTAATATCGGTTTTTCAAACATTTTATTTTAAAGCAAATTTTTGTTAAAGATTATTTATATCCAACTCTATAACTCGCTTATGGTTGGTCCTACAAAAAAATGCAAATAACGATTTTGTAGGAAATTTTATCAGCTTTAATTTTGAAAGAAAGATAAAAATTGATAGGAGTAACTGTTTTCGAGATATAAGCAAAAAACCAATAAGAAAACTGTAACTGTTACTGAACAAAAATGTAATTCAGTTTTCAATGTTTGAGACAAAGACGAAAATACAGCATTTAAAATCGACTATGAAGACTTCAGTGACTTTTATGTCACCTCCTTTTTCTTCTAATAAAGTATTGGACCCTTTAAATTAAGTGTATTTTTAATCACAAGACATTTTCTGTTAAAGCACTTTTTTTTTAAATATTAATAATTTTCAAACTTATATCTCGCTTAAGGTTAGTCCTACATGAAAAATGCAAATAACTATTTTGTAGGAAATTTTATCAGCTTTAATTTTAGTAAAAAGATAAAAATTGATAGGAGTAACTGTTTTTGAGATATAAGCCAGAAACTGTTACCTTAATTAAGCGCTTGCATATAAGCAAATTTAGTAATATTAGTATTATTATTATTAATGTTATTGTTATTAATAGGACGACTAAAGACGACTCTGAAACATTTAGTGACTTTTATGTCTTCTCCTTTTTCCTATACTAAAGTGTTAGACAAAATTAATTTAGTTTAATTTCAGTATTTCAAACATTTTATTTTAAAGCAAATTTTTGTTAAATATTATTTATATCTATCTCTATAACTCGCTTATGCTTGGTCCTACAAGAAAAATACAAATAACTATTTTGTAGGAAATTTTATCAGCTTTAATTTTAGTAAAAAGATAAAAATTGATAGGAGTAACTGTTTTCGAGATATAAGCAAGAAACCAAAAAACTGTTACCTTAATAAAGCGCTTGCATATAAGCAAATTTAGTACTATTAGTATTATTATTATTAATGTTATTGTTATTAATATGACGACTAAAAACGACTCTCAAAACTTTGGTGACTTTTATGTCTTCTCCTTTTTCCTCAACTAAAGTGTTAGTCTTAATTAATTTAGTTTAATTTCGGTTTTTCAAACATTTTATTTTAAAGCAAATTTTTGTTAAAGATTATTTATATCCAACTCTATACCTCGCTTATGGTTGGTCCTACAAAAAAAATGCCAATAACTATTTTGTAGGAAATTTTATCAGCTTTGATTTTGAAAGAAAGATAAAAATTGATAGGAATAACTGTTTTTGAGATATAAGCAAAAAACCAATAAGAAAACTGTAACTGTTACTAAACAAAAATGTAATTCAGTATTCAATGTTTGAGACAAAGACGAAAATGCAGCATTTAAAATCGACTCTGAAGACTTCAGTGACTTTTATGTCACCTCCTTTTTCTTCTAATAATGTATTGGACCCATTAAATTAAGTGTATTTTAAATCACAAGACATTTTCTGTTAAAGCACATTTTTTTTAAATATTAATTATTTTCAAACTTATATCTCGCTTATGGTTAGTCCTACATAAAAAATGCAAATAACTATTTTGTAGGAAATTTTATCAGCTTTAATTTTGAAAGAAAGATAAAAATTGATAGTAGTAATTGTTTTCGAGATATAAGCAAAAAACCAAAGTAAAAACTGTTACAGTTACTGAACAAAAATGTAATTCAGTTTTCAATGTTTGAGACGAAGACGAAAATGCAGCATTTAAAAACGACTCTGAAGACTTCTGTGACTTTTAAGTCACCTCCTTTTTCTTCTAATAATGTATTGGACCCAATAAATTAAGTGTATTTTAAATCACATGACATTTTCTGTTAAAGCACTTTTTTTTTAAATATTAATAATTTTCAAACTTACATCTCGCTTATGGTTAGTCCTACATGAAAAATGCAAATAACTATTTTGTAGGAAATTATATCAGCTTTAATTTTAGTAAACAGATAAAAATTGATAGGAGTAACTGTTTTCGAGATATAAGCAAGAAACCAAAAAATTGTTACCTTAATAAAGCGCTTGCATATAAGCAAATTTAGTACTATTAGTATTATTATTATTAATGTTATTGTTATTAATATGACGACTAAAAACGACTCTGAAGACTTTGGTGACTTTTATGTCTTCTCCTTTTTCCTATACTAAAGTGTTAGACACAATTAATTTAGTTTAATTTCAGTATTTCAAACATTTTATTTTAAAGCAAATTTTTGTTAAATATTATTTATATCTATCTCTATAACTCGCTTATGCTTGGTCCTACAAGAAAAATACAAATAACTATTTTGTAGGAATTTTTATCAGCTTTAATTTTAGTAAAAAGATAAAAATTGATAGGAGTAACTGTTTTCGAGATATAAGCAAGAAACCAAAAAACTGTTACCTTAATAAAGCGCTTGCATATAAGCAAATTTAGTACTATTAGTATTATTATTATTAATGTTATTGTTATTAATATGACGACTAAAAACGACTCTCAAGACTTTGGTGACTTTTATGTCTTCTCCTTTTTCCTCAACTAAAGTGTTAGTTTTAATTAATTTAGTTTAATTTCGGTTTTTCAAACATTTTATTTTAAAGCAAATTTTTGTTAAAGATTATTTATATCCAACTCTATAACTCGCTTATGGTTAGTCCTACAAAAAAAATGTAAATAACTATTTGGTTGGAAATTTTATCAGCTTTAATTTTGAAAGAAAGATAAAAATTTATAGAAGTAACTGTTTTCGAGATATAAGCAAAAAACCAAAGTGAAAACTGTAACAGTTACTGAACAAAAATGTAATTCAGTTTTCAATGTTTGAGACGAAGACAAAAATGCAGCATTTAAAAACGACTCTGAAGTCGTCAGTGACTTTTATGTCACCTCCTTTTTCTTCTAATAAAGTATTGGACCCAATAAATTAAGTGTATTTTAAATCACAAGACATTTTCTGTTAAAGCACTTTTTTTTTAAATATTAATTATTTTCAAACTTATATCTCGCTTATGGTTAGTCCTACATGAAAAATGCAAATAACTATTTTGTAGGAAATTTTATCAGCTTTAATTTTTGGTAAAAAGATAAAAATTGATAGGAGTAACTGTTTTCGAGATATAATCAAGAAACCAAAAAACTGTTACCTTAATTAAGCGTTTGCATATAAGCAAATTTAGTAATATTAGTATTATTATTATTAATGTTATTGTTATTAATATGACGATTAAAAACGACTCTGAAGACTTTGGTGACTTTTACGTCTCCTCCTTTTTCCTCTACTAAAGTGTTAGACCCAATTAATTTAGTTTAATTTCGGTTTTTCAAATATTTTATTTTAAAGCAAATTTTTGTTAAAGATTATTTATATCCAACTCTATAACTCGCTTATGGTTGGTCCTACAAAAAAAATGCTAAAAACTATTTTGTTGGAAATTTTATCAACTTTAATTTTGAAGGAAAGATAAAAATTTATAGAAGTAACTGTTTTCGAGATATAAGCAAAAAACCAAAGTGAAAACTGTAACAGTTACTGAACAAAAATGTAATTCAGTTTTCAATGTTTGAGACGAAGACGAAAATGCAGCATTTAAAATCGACTCTGAAGACTTCAGTGACTTTTAAGTCACCTCCTTTTTCTTCTAATAAAGTATTGGACCCAATAAATTAAGTGTATTTTAAATCACAAGACATTTTCTGTTAAAGCACTTTTTTTTTAAATATTGATTATTTTCAAACTTATATCTCGCTTATGGTTAGTCCTACATGAAAAATGCAAATAACTATTTTGTAGGAAATTTTATCAGCTTTAATTTTAGTAAAAAAATAAAAATTGATAAGAGTAACTGTTTTCGAGATATAAGCAAGAAACTGTTACCTTAATTAAGCGCTTGCATATAAGCAAATTTAGTAATATTAGTATTATTATTATTAATGTTATTGTTATTAATTTGACGACTAAAAACTTGAGACGAAAATGCAGCATTTAAAAACGACTCTGAAGACTTCAGTGACTTTTATGTCACCTTCTTTTTCTTCTAATAAAGTATTGGACCCAATAAATTAAGTGTATTTTAAATCACAAGACATTCTCTGTTAAAACACTTTTTTTTAATTATTAATTATTTAACTTATATCTCGCTTATGGTTAGTTCTACATGAAAAATGCAAATAACTATTTTGTAGGAAATTTTATCACCTTTAATTTTGGTGAAAAAGTAAAAATTGATAGGAGTAACTGTTTTCGAGATATAAGCAAAAAACCAAAAAACTGTTACCTTAATTAAGCGTTTGCATATAAGCAAATATAGTATTATTAGTATTATTATTATTAATGTTATTGTTATTAATATGACGATTAAAAACGACTCTGAAGACTTTGGTGACTTTTATGTCTCCTCCTTTTTCCTCTACTAAAGTGTAAGACACAATTAATTTAGTTTAATTTCAGTTTTTCAAACATTTTATTTTAAAGCTAATTTTTGTTGAATATTAAAAACTATAAAATGGCTTAGATTGCCTAAAAACACAGATCACACATGATCTTTTGCATAGAAATGAGAAAACGCTCATGTAACACACAAAATAAGCTCCATTTTTCCTTATTAAAAGTATTATTATTATTATTACTTTTGTTACTATTACTATTATTATTATTATTATTATTATTATTATTATTATTATTATTATTATTATTATTATTAACTTTTGTATAGTAAATGTTTTTATACCAGTTTTAAAATGAGTTATTAATTTTAGTCAATTTCTTGCCTAAAAACACAGATCACAGATGATTTCTTGCATAGAAATGAGAAAACATTCATATAACACACAAAATAAGCTTATTTTTGCTTAGAAAACTAAGCTTACTTTTATTACTATTATTATTATTTTTATTAATATTATTGTTATTATTATTATTATTATTATTGTTATTATTATTATTATTATTATTATTATTATTATTATTATTATTATTATTAAAAACAGATTATTACTTTTGTATAGTATTGTTTTTATATCGGTTTTAAAACGAGTGATTAATTTTAGCCAATTTCTTGCCTAAAAACACAGATCACACATTATCTTTTGCATAGAAATGAGAAAACGCTCATATTACACAAAATAGGCTTTATTTTTGCTTAGAAAACCTAGCTTACTTTTATTACTACTATTATTATTATTTTTATTATTATTATTATTATTTCTATTATTTTTATTATTATTATTACTATTATTATTATTATTATTATTATTATTATTATTATTATTATTATTATTATTAAAAACCGATTATAACTTTTGTATAGTAAATGTTTTTATACCAGTTTTAAAATGAGTTATTAATTTTAGACAATTTCCTGCCTAAAAACACAGATCACAGATGATCTCTTGCATAGAAATGAGAAAACGCTCATATAACACACAAAATAAGCTTCATTTTTGCTTAGAAAACTAAGCTTACTTTTATTACTATTATTATTTTTATTATTATTTTTGTTATTATTATTATTATTACTATTATTATTATTATTATTATTATTATTATTATTATTAACTTTTGTATAGTAAATGTTTTTATACCAGTTTTAAAATGAGTTATTAATTTTAGACAATTTCTTGCCTAAAAACACAGATCACAGATGATTTCTTGCATAGAAATGAGAAAACGCTCATATAACACACAAAATAAGCTTCATTTTTGCTTAGAAAACTAAGCTTACTTTTATTACTATTATTATTTTTATTATTATTATTATTATTATTATTATTATTATTATTATTATTATTATTATTAATATTATTATTATTATTATTATTGTTATTGTTATTGTTATTATTATTATTATTATTAAAACTTATATTAAACAGACAGAAAACGTCGTATTCTGACACATAAAAACGAATTACGTTATAGACTTGACGAGAACGGCGTATCTCGGACTCTTATAGGACTCTTATAGGGTCAAAAAGTATCAGTTTGGATTAAAACAAATTATTTTTGTTGACTCTCAGTCTGAATTGTTCATCAGTTCAAACAAAAACGGCTTATTTTAGACGATCTTTTGCTTTGAACAAGAAAACTTACATCGAATATACTAAAAACGTATTAATCTGGCATAAAAGAGCAATTTATGTATCACTTTGGATAAAGACAGCTAATCCTTTTCGTTTCATTGCCTAAAATAGACAATTGTTAAAAAATCTAAAACGCTGTATTCTAGCACAAAATACTAATTACATTATAGTTTCGACGAGAATACCTTATTTGGAATGATTCTATGCTTCCAAACGAGTAAATTTTTATTAAACAGATGCCAAACTTCATGTTTTGTCCTATAAAGACATTTTATATTGCAGTTTGTATTAAAACAAAATATTTTCGTTGATTCTTTGTTAGAAGCAGCAAACCTAACATTAAAGAATCTGAAAACTTTGTATTCGGACACAAACCACCGAATTTTGTATCAGTTTAGACAAAAAAGGTTGATTTTCGACAATATTTTGCTTTCAACAAGAAAACTTATATCAAACTGACTAAAAACTTCTTATTTTAGCACAAAACAAAAGATTTGCGTTATAGTCTTAAAGCTGATTCACGCCACAGTTTGGATAGAAACCAAATATTTTTGTTAATTCATTGTTACAAACAAGAAACCTTACATCAAGGAAACTGAAAACCCCTTATTCAGGCACAGAAATTCGAATTACGTTTCAGTCTAGACAAAAACTGCTTATTTTAGACGATCTTTTGTCTTGAACACGAAAACTTACATTAAAAAGATTAAAAATGTCTTATTCTGGCTGAAAACTGCAAATTATATATTACTCTTGATAAAAGCAATTTATCCTGATTACTCCTTTGCTTAGAATAGAGCAAACTTGTATAAAACTTAATGAAAACTTTAAATTTCGTCTCAAAGAAATAATTTACGTTATAGTTTTGACCAGCACTGTTTATTTCAAACGAATTTATGATTCGAAACTAATGAACTTTTATGGGGCAGATGCAAAACCACATATTACCATATAAAGCGTTGTTTTAAAGCAAAGTATTACCTTTTGCAACAAGAAATTTCACGTCAAAGAAACTGAAAACTTCGTATCCATGCATAAATATCGAATTACGTATCAGTTTAGGCAAATACAGCTTATTTTAAACGATTCCTTGCTATAAACAAGAAAAATTTTATCAAGCATATTGAAAACGTCTTATTCTCGAAAAGAAGAGCAAATTATGTTTCAGTTTTAACAAAAGCGGATTACTCTGTTTGATTCTATGCTTAGAGTAGAGTAAACTACTATAAAACGTAATGAAAACTCTATATTCAAACTCAAAAGAACAAATTACGTTATAGTTTTGGCAAAAAAAAAATATTTCGGACGATTTCATACTTTGAAGTAAGCAAACTTTAATTGAACAAGTGCAAAAGCTAATACTTTGCTTTAAAATAACGATTTATGTGGTAATATGGTATTTTGCATCTGTCCTATAAAAGTATACTCGTTTCGCTCCATTGAATCATTCGAAATAAATTATTTTGACACAACAACAACGAAAATAATTTGTTTTTGTTTAAACTGTATCATAAGTCGCTTTTATAAAACGAACTAAGACGTTTGGCATCTGTTTAGTGAAAGTTTTCTCGTTTGGGGGCATAAAATCGTTTGAAATTAAAACTATAACGTAAATTATTTCTTTGTATCACTTTAAAGATTTGCGTTATAGTCTTGACGAGAACTGTTAATTTCAAACGATTCCATGGTTTGAAACCAGTATACTTTCACTAAACAGAGGCAAAACGTCTGATTTCGCCTTTAAAAAACGATTTATGTCACAGTTTGGATTAAAACCAATGATTTTCGTTTATTCATTGTTACAAACAAGAAACCTTACATCAAAGAAACTGAAAACCTCTTATTCAGGCCCAGAAAATCAAATTACGTTTCAGTCTAGACACAAATTGCTTATTTTAGACGACTCTTTCTTTTGAACAAGAAAACTTACATTAAAAAGATTAAAAACGTCTTATTCTGGCTCAAAACTGCAAATTATGTATTACTTTGGATAAAAGCAGTTTATCCTGATTACTCCTTTGCTTAGAATAGAGCAAACTTGTATAAAACTTAATGAAAACTTTAAATTTCGTCTCAAAGAAATAATTTACGTTATAGTTTTGACCAGAACTGTTAATTTCAAACGATTTCATGCCCCCAAACAAGAAAACTTTCACTAAACAAATGCCAAACGGTTAGTTCGTTTTATAAAAGCGACTTATGATACAGTTTAAACAAAAACAAATTATTTTCGTTGTTGTTGTGTCAAAATAATTTATTTCGAATGATTCAATGGAGCGAAACGAGTAAACTTTTATAGGACAGATGCAAAATACCATATTACCACATAAATCGTTATTTTAAAGCAAAGTATTAGCTTTTGCACTTGTTCAATTAAAGTTTGCTTACTTCAAAGTATGAAATCGTCCGAAATTTTTTTTTTTGCCAAAACTATAACGTAATTTGTTCTTTTGAGCTTGAATATAGAGTTTTCATTACGTTTTATAGTAGTTTACTCTACTCTAAGCATAGAATCAAACAGAGTAATCCGCTTTTGTTAAAACTGATACATAATTTGCTCTTATTTTCGAGAATAAGACGTTTTCAATATGCTTGATAAAATTTTTCTTGTTTATAGCAAGGAATCGTTTAAAATAAGCTGTATTTGCCTAAACTGATACGTAATTCGATATTTATGCATGGATACGAAGTTTTCAGTTTCTTTGACGTAAAATTTCTTTGCAAAAGGTAATACTTTGCTTTAAAACAACGCTTTATATGGTAATATGTGGTTTTGCATCTGCCCCATATAAGTTCATTAGTTTCGAATCATAAATTCGTTTGAAATAAACAGTGCTGGTCAAAACTATAATGTAAATTATTTCTTTGAGACGAAATTTAAAGTTTTCATTAAGTTTTATACAAGTTTGCTCTATTCTAAGCAAAGGAGTAATCAGGATAAATTGCTTTTATCTAGAGTAATATATAATTTGCAGTTTTCAACCAGAATAAGACGTTTTTAATCTTTTTAATGTAAGTTTTCGTGTTCAAAACAAAGGATCGTCTAAAATAAGCAGTTTTTGTCCAGACTGAAACGTAATTCGAATTTCTGTGCCTGAATAAGGGGTGTTCAGTTTCTTTGATGTAAGGTTTCTTGTTTGTAACAATGAATTAACAAAAATATTTGGTTTTTATCCAAACTGTGGCATGAATCAGCTTTAAGACTATAACGCAAATCTTTTGTTTTATGCTAAAATAAGACGTTTTTAGTCAGTTTGATATAAGTTTTCTTGTTCAAAGCAAAATATTGTCGAAAATCAACCGTTTTTGTCTAAACTGATACAAAATTCGGTGGTTTGTGTCCGAATACAAAGTTTTCAGATTCTTTAATGTTAGGTTTGCTGCTTCTAACAAAGAATCAACGAAAATATTTTGTTTTAATACAAACTGCAATATAAAATGTCATCATAGGACAAAACATGATGTTTGGCATCTGTTTAATAAAAATTTACTCGTTTGGAAGCATAGAATCATTCCAAATAAGCTATTCTCGTCGAAACTATAATGTAATTAGTATTATGTGCTACAATACAGCGTTTTTGTTAGATTTATTAACAATTTTGTCTATTTTAAGCAATGAAACGAATAGGATTAGCTGCCTTTATCTAAAGTGATACATAAATTGCTCTTTTATGCCAGATTAATACGTTTTTAGTCTGTTCAATGTAAGTTTTCTTGTTCAAAGCAAAAGATCGTCTAAAATAAGCCGTTTTTGTTTGAACTGATGAACAATTCAGACTGAGAGTCAACAAAAATAATTTATTTTAATCCAAACTGATACTTTTTGACCCTATAAGAGTCCTATAAGAGTCCGAGATACGCCGTTCTCGTCAAGTCTATAACGTAATTCGTTTTTTTGTGTCAGAATACGACGTTTTCTGTCTGTTTAATATAAGTTTTTAATAATAATAATAATAATAATAACAATAATAATAATAATAATAATAATAATAATAATAATAATAATAATAATAATAATAATAATAATAATAATAATAATAATAATAATAATAAAAATAATAATACTAATAATAGTAATAATAATAATAATAATAAAAATAATAATAGTAATAAAAGTAAGCTTAGTTTTCTAAGCAAAAATGAAGCTTATTTTGTGTGTTATATGAGTGTTTTCTCATTTCTATGCAAGAAATCATCTGTGATCTGTGTTTTTAGGCAAGAAATTGTCTAAAATTAATAACTCATTTTAAAACTGGTATAAAATCATTTACTATACAAAAGTTATAATCGGTTATTAATAATAATAATATTAATAATAATAATTATAATAATAATAATAATAATAATAATAATAATAATAATAATAATAATAAAAATAATAATAATACTAGTAATAAAAGTAAGCTTAGTTTTCTAAGCAAAAATAAAGCTTATTTTGTGTTATATGAGCGTTTTCTCATTTCTATGCAAAAGATCATGTGTGATCAGTGTTTTTAGGCAATCTTAGCCATTTTATAGTTTTTAGGCAAGAAATTGGCTAAAATTAATCACTCATTTTAAAACTGGTATAAAAACAATACTATACAAAAGTTAAAATCGGTTTTTAATAATAATAATTATAATAATAATAATAATAATAATAATAATAATAATAATAATAATAATAATAATAATAATAATAATAATAATAATAACAATAATAATAATAATAATAATAATAATAATAATAATAATAATAATAATAATAATAATAATAATAATAATAATAATAATAATAACAATAATAATAATAAAAATAATAATAATAGTAATAAAAGTAAGCTTAGTTTTCTAAGCAAAAATGAAGCTTATTTTGTGTGTTATATGAGTGTTTTCTCATTTCTATGCAAGAAATCATCTGTGATCTGTGTTTTTAGGCAAGAAATTGTTTAAAATTAATAACTCATTTTAAAACTGGTATAAAATCATTTACTATACAAAAGTTAATAATAATAATAATAACAATAATAATAATAATAATAATAATAATAGTAATAATAACAAAAGTAATAATAATAATAATAATACTTTTAATAAGGAAAAATGGAGCTTATTTTGTGTGTTACATGAGCGTTTTTTCATTTCTATGCAAAAGATCATGTGTGATGTGTGTTTTTAGGCAATCTAAACCATTTTATAGTTTTTAATATTTAACAAAAATTTGCTTTAAAATAAAATGTTTGAAAAACTGAAATTAAACTAAATTAATTGTGTCTTACACTTTAGTAGAGGAAAAAGGAGGAGACATAAAAGTCACTAAAGTCTTCAGAGTCGTTTTTAAATGCTGCATTTTCGTCTTCCTCTCAAACATTGAAAACTGAATTACATTTTTGTTCAGTAACTGTAACAGTTTTTACTTTGGTTTTTTGCTTATATCTCGAAAACAATTACTCCTATCAATTTTTATCTTTCTTTCAAAATTAAAGCTGATAAAATTTCCTACAAAATAGTTATTTGCATTTCTTTTGTAAGACCAACCATAAGCGAGTTATAGAGTTGGATATAAATAATCTTTAACAAAAATTTGCTTTAAAATAAAATGTTTGAAAAACCGATATTAAACTAAATTAATTGGGTCTAACACTTTAGTAGAGGAAAAAGGAGAAGACATAAAAATCACCAAAGTCTTCAGCGTTGTTTTTAGTACTAAATTTGCTTATATGCAAGCGCTTAATTAAGGTAACAGTTTTTTGGTTTCTTGCTTATATCTCGAAAACAGTTACTCCTATCAATTTTTATCTTTTTACTAAAATTAAAGCTGATAAAATTTCCTACAAAATAGTAATTTGCATTTTTCATGTAGGACTAACCATAAGCGAGATATAAGTTTGAAAATAATTAATATTAAAAAAAAAGTGTTTTAACAGAAAATGTCTTGTGATTTAAAATACACTTAATTTAATGGGTCCAATACTTTATTAGAAGAAAAAGGAGGTGACATAAAAATCACTGAAGTCTTCAGAGTCGATTTTAAATGCTGCATTTTCGTCTTTGTCTCAAACATTGAAAACTGAATTACATTTTTGTTTAGTAACAGTTACAGTTTTCTTATTGGTTTTTTGATTATATCTCGAAAACAGTTACTCCTATCAATTTTTATCTTTTTTTCAAAATCAAAGCTGATAAAGTTTCCTACAAAATAGTTATTGGCATTTTTTTTGTAGGACTAACCATAAGCGAGTTATAGAGTTGGATATAAATAATCTTTAACAAAAATTTGCTTTAAAATAAAATGTTTGAAAAACCGAAATTAAACTAAATTAATTAAAACTAACACTTTAGTTGAGGAAAAAGGAGAAGGCATAAAAGTCACCAAAGTCTTGAGAGTCGTTTTTAGTCGTCATATTAATAACAATAACATTAATAATAATAATATTAATAGTACTAAATTTGCTTATATGCAAGCGCTTTATTAAGGTAACAGTTTTTTGGTTTCTTGCTTATATCTCGAAAACAGTTACTTCTATCAATTTTTATCTTTTTACTAAAATTAAAGCTGATAAAATTTCCTACAAAATAGTTATTTGTATTTTTCTTGTAGGACCAAGCATAAGCGAGTTATAGAGATAGATATAAATAATATTTAACACAAATTTGCTTTAAAATAAAATGTTTGAAATACTGAAATTAAACTAAATTAATTGTGTCTAACACTTTAGTATAGGAAAAAGGAGAAGACATAAAAGTCACCATAGTCTTCAGAGTCGTTTTTAGTCGTCATATTAATAACAATAACATTAATAATAATAATACTAATAGTACTAAATTTGCTTATATGCAAGCGCTTTATTAAGGTAACAGTTTTTTGGTTTCTTGCTTATATCTCGAAAACAGTTACTCCTATCAATTTTTATCTTTTTACTAAAATTAAAGCTGATAAAATTTCCTACAAAATAGTTATTTGCATTTTTTATGTAGGACTAACTATAAGCGAGATAGAAGTTTGAAAATAATTAATATTTAAAAAAAAAGTGCTTTAACAGAAAATGTCTTGTGATTTAAAATACACTTAATTTATTGGGACCAATACTCTATTAGAAGAAAAAGGAAGTGACATAAAAGTCACTGAAGTCTTCAGAGTCGTTTTTAAATGCTGCATTTTCGTCTTCGTCTCAAACATTGAAAACTGAATTACATTTTTGTTCAGTAACTGTAACAGTTTTCACTTTGGTTTTTTGCTTATATCTCGAAAACAATTACTCCTATCAATTTTTATCTTTCTTTCAAAATTAAAGCTGATAAAATTTCCTACAAAATAGTTATTTGCATTTCTTTTGTAAGACCAACCATAAGCGAGTTATAGAGTTGGATATAAATAATCTTTAACAAAAATTTGCTTTAAAATAAAATGTTTGAAAAACCGAAATTAAACTAAATTAATTGGGTCTAACACTTTAGTATAGGAAAAAGGAGAAGACATAAAAGTCACTAAATGTTTCAGAGTCGTCCTTAGTCGTCATATTAATAACAATAACATTAATAATAATAATACTAATAGTACTAAATTTGCTTATATGCAAGCGCTTTATTAAGGTAACAGTTTTTTGGTTTCTTGCTTATATCTCGAAAACAGTTACTCGTATCAATTTTTATCTTTTTTTCAAAATTAAAGCTGATAAAATTTCCTACAAAATAGTTATTTCCATTTTTTTGTAGGACCAACCATAAGCGAGTTATAGAGTTGGATATAAATAATCTTTAACAAAAATTTGCTTTAAAATAAAATGTTTGAAAAACCGATATTAAACTAAATTAATTGGGTCTAACACTTTAGTAGAGGAAAAAGGAAAAGACATAAAAATCACCAAAGTCTTCAGAGTTGTTTTTAGTACTAAATTTGCTTATATGCAAGCGCTTAATTAAGGTAACAGTTTTTTGGTTTCTTGCTTATATTTCGAAAACAGTTACTCCTATCAATTTTTATCTTTTTACTAAAATTAAAGCTGATAAAATTTCCTACAAAATAGTAATTTGCATTTTTCATGTAGGACTAACCATAAGCGAGATATAAGTTTAAAAATAATTAATATTTAAAAAAAATGTGCTTTAACAGAAAATGTCTTGTGATTTAAAATACACTTAATTTATTGGGTCCAATACTTTATTAGAAGAAAAAGGAGGTGACATAAAAGTCACCAAAGTCTTGAGAGTCGTTCTTAGTCGTCATATCAATAACAATAACATTAATAATAATAATACTAATAGTACTAAATTTGCTTATATGCAAGCGCTTTATTAAGGTAACAGTTTATTGGTTTCTTGCTTATATCTCGAAAACAGTTACTCCTATCAATTTTTATCTTTTTACTAAAATTAAAGCTGATAAAACTTCCTACAAAATAGTTAATTGTATTTTTCTTGTAGGACCAAGCATAAGCGAGTTATAGAGATAGATATAAATAATATTTAACAAAAATTTGCTTTAAAATAAAATGTTTGAAATACTGAAATTAAACTAAATTAATTGTGTCTAACACTTTAGTATAGGAAAAAGGAGAAGACATAAAAGTCACCAAAGTCTTCAGAGTCGTTTTTAGTCGTCATATTAATAACAATAACATTAATAATAATAATACTAATAGTACTAAATTTGCTTATATGCAAGCGCTTTATTAAGGTAACAGTTTTTTGGTTTCTTGCTTATATCTCGAAAACAGTTACTCCAATCAATTTTTATCTGTTTACTAAAATTGAAGCTGATAAAATTTCCTACAAAATAGTTATTTGCATTTTTCATGTAGGACTAACCATAAGCGAGATATAAGTTTGAAAATAATCAATATTTAAAAAAAAGTGCTTTAACAGAAAATGTCATGTGATTTAAAATACACTTAATTTATTGGGTCCAATACATTATTAGAAGAAAAAGGAGGTGACTTAAAAGTCACAGAAGTCTTCAGAGTCGTTTTTGAATGCTGCATTTTCGTCTTCGTCTCAAACATTGAAAACTGAATTACATTTTTGTTTAGTAACTGTAACAGTTTTCACTTTGGTTTTTTGCTTATATCTCGAAAACAATTATTCCTATCAATTTTTATCTTTCTTTCAAAATTAAAGCTGATAAAATTTCCTACAAAATAGTTATTTGCATTTTTCTTGTAGGACCAACCATAAGCGAGTTATAGAGTTGGATATAAATAATATTTAACAAAAACTTGCTTTAAAATAAAATGTTTGAAAAACTAAAAAATAAAATTTCCTACAAAATAGTAATTTGCATTTTTCATATAGGACTAACCATAAGCGAGATATAAGTTTAAAAATAATTAATATTTAAAAAAAAAGTGCTTTAACAGAAAATGTCTTGTGATTTAAAATACACTTAATTTATTGGGTCCAATACTTTATTAGAAGAAAAAGGAGGTGACATAAAAGTCACCAAAGTCTTGAGAGTCGTTCTTAGTCGTCATATCAATAACAATAACATTAATAATAATAATACTAATAGTACTAAATTTGCTTATATGCAAGCGCTTTATTAAGGTAACAGTTTATTGGTTTCTTGCTTATATCTCGAAAACAGTTACTCCTATCAATTTTTATCTTTTTACTAAAATTAAAGCTGATAAAATTTCCTACAAAATAATTATTTGTATTTTTCTTGTAGGACCAAGCATAAGCGAGTTATAGAGATAGATATAAATAATATTTAACAAAAATTTGCTTTAAAATAAAATGTTTGAAATACTGAAACTAAACTAAATTAATTGTGTCTAACACTTTAGTATAGAAAAAAGGAGAAGACATAAAAGTCACCAAAGTCTTCAGAGTCGTTTTTAGTCGTCATATTAATAACAATAACATTAATAATAATAATACTAATAGTACTAAATTTGCTTATATGCAAGCGCTTTATTAAGGTAACAGTTTTTTGGTTTCTTGCTTATATCTCGAAAACAGTTACTCCTATCAATTTTTATCTGTTTACTAAAATTAAAGCTGATAAAATTTTCTACAAAATAGTAATTTGCATTTTTCATGTAGGACTAACCATAAGCGAGATATAAGTTTGAAAATAATCAATATTTAAAAAAAAGTGCTTTAACAGAAAATGTCATGTGATTTAAAATACACTTAATTTATTGGGTCCAATACATTATTAGAAGAAAAAGGAGGTGATTTAAAAGTCACAGAAGTCTTCAGAGTCGTTTTTAAATGCTGCATTTTCGTCTTCGTCTCAAACATTGAAAACTGAATTACATTTTTGTTCAGTAACAGTTACAGTTTTCTTATTGGTTTCTTGCTTATATCTCGAAAACAGTTACTTCTATCAATTTTTATCTTTTTTTCAAAATTAAAGCTGATAACATTTCCTACAAAATAGTTATTTGCATTTTTTTGTAGGACCAACCATAAGCGAGTTATAGAGTTGGATATAAATAATCTTTAACAAAAATTTTCTTTAAAATAAAATGTTTGAAAAACAAAAATTAAACCAAATTAATTGTGTCTAACACTTTAGTAGAGGAAAAAGGAGAAGACATAAAGGTCACTGAAGTCTTCAGAGTCGTTTTTAGTCGTCATATTAATAACAATAACATTAATAATAATAATACTAATAGTACTAAATTTGCTTACTTGCAAGCGCTTAATTAATGTAACAGTTTTTTGGTTTCTAGCTTATATCTCGAAAACAGTTACACCTCTCAAATTTTATCTTTCTTTCAAAATTAAAGCTGATAAAATTTCCAACAAAGTAATTATTTGCATTTTTCTTGTAGGACCAAGCATAAGCGAGTTATAGAGATGAATATAAATAATTTCTAACAAAAATTTGCTTTAAAATAAAATGTTTGAAAAACTGAAATTAAACTAAATTAATTGTGTCTAACACTTTAGTGGAGGAAAAAGGAGAAGACATAAAAGTCTTTAAAGGTTTCAGAATCGTCTTTAGTCGTCATATTAATAACAATAACATTAATAAACTAATAGTACTAAATTTGCTTATATGCAAACGCTGCATTAAGGTAATAGTTTTTTGGTTTCTTGCTTATATCTCGAAAACAGTTACTCCTATCAATTTTTAACTTTTCACCAAAATTAAAGATGATAAAATTTCCTGCAAAATAGTTATTTGCATTTTTTATGTAGAACAAACCATAAGCGAGATATAAGTTTGAAAATAATTAATAATTAAAAAAAAAATGTGTTTTAACAGAAAATGTCTTGTGATTTAAAATACACTTAATTTATTGGGTCCAATACTTAATTAGAAGAAAAAGGAGGTGCAAATAACTATTTTGTTGGAAATTTTATTAGCTTTAATTGTGAAAGAAAGATAAAATTTGATAGGAGTAACTGTTTTCGAGATATAAGCAAAAAACCAATAAGAAAACTGTAACTGTTACTGAACAAAAATGTAATTCAGTTTTCAATGTTTGAGACGAAGACAAAATGCAGCATTTAAAAACGACTCTGAAAACTTCAGTGACTTTTATGTCACCTCCTTTTTCTTCTAATAAAGTATTGGACCCAATAAATTAAGTGTATTATAAATCACAAGACATTTTCTGTTAAAACACTTTTTTTTAATTATTAATTACTTTCAAACTTATATCTCGCTTATGGTTAGTTCTACATGAAAAATGCAAATAACTATTTTGTAGGAAATTTTATCACCTTTAATTTTGGTGAAAAAGTAAAAATTGATAGGAGTAACTGTTTTCGAGATATAAGCAAAAAACAAAAAAACTGTTACTTTAATTAAGCGCTTGCATATAAGCAAATTTAGTACTACCAGTATTGTTATTATAAATGTTATTGTTATTAATATGACGACTAAAGACAACTCTAAGACTTTAGTGACTTTTATGTCTCCTCCTTTTTCCTCTACTAAAGTGTTAGACACAATTAATTTAGTTTAATTTCAGTTTTTCAAACATTTTATTTTAAAGCAAATTTTTGTTAAATATTAAAAACTATAAAATGGTTTAGATTGCCTAAAACACACATCACACATGATCTTTTGCATAGAAATGAGAAAACGCTCATATAACACAAAATAAGATTGATTTTTGCTTAGAAAACTAAGCTTACTTTTATTACTACTATTATTATTATTTTTATTATTATTATTATTATTATTATTACTATTATTATTATTATTATTATTATTATTATTATTATTTTTATTATTATTATTAATAATATTATTATTATTAAAAACCGATTATAACTTTTGTATAGTAAATGTTTTTATACCAGTTTTAAAATGAGTTATTAATTTTAGACAATTTCTTGTCTAAAAACACAGATCACAGATGATCTCTTGCATAGAAATGAGAAAACGCTCAGATAACACAAAATAAGCATCATTTTTGCTTAGAAAAACTAAGCTTTAATTTAGAAAGAAATTCATTATTATAAGTATTATTAACATTATTATTATTATTATTATTATTATTATTATTATTATTATTATTATTTCTTTTATTACTATTATTATTATTATTATTATTATTATTATTAACTTTTGTATAGTAAATGTTTTTATACCAGTTTTAAAATGAGTTATTAATTTTAGACAATTTCTTGCCTAAAAACACTCATATAACACACAAAATAAGCTTTATTTTTGCTTAGAAAACTAAGCTTACTTTTATTACTATTATTATTATTTTAATTATTATTATTATTATTATTGTTACTATTATTATTATTATTATTATTATTATTATTAAAAACCGATTATAACTTTTGTATAGTATTGTTTTTATACCAGTTTTAAAATGAGTGATTAATTTTAGCCAATTTCTTGCCTAAAAACTATAAAATGGCTTAGATTGCCTAAAAACACAGATCACACATGATTTTTTGCATAGAAATGAGAAAACGCTCATATAACACAAAATAAGCTTCATTTTTGCTTAGAAAACTAAGCTTACTTTTATTACTACTATTATTATTATATTTATTATTATTATTATTATTATTATTACTATTATTATTATTATTATTAATATTATTATTATTAAAAACCGATTATAACTTTTGTATAGTAAATGTTTTTATACCAGTTTTAAAATGAGTTATATTAATTTAGACAATTTCTTGCCTAAAAACACAGATCACAGATGATCTCTTGCATAGAAATGAGAAAACGCTCAGATAACACAAAATAAGCATCATTTTTGCTTAGAAAAACTAAGCTTTAATTTAGAAGTATTATTATCATTATTATTATTATTATTATTATTATTATTATTATTATTATTATTATTATTATTATTATTATTTTTTATTACTATTATTATTATTATTATTATTATTAACTTTTGTATAGTAAATGTTTTTATACCAGTTTTAAAATGAGTTATTAATTTTAGAAAATTTCTTGCCTAAAAACACAGATCACAGATGATTTCTTGCATAGAAATGAGAAAACGCTCATATAACACAAAAAGAGCTTCATGTTTGCTTAGAAAACTAAGCTTACTTTTATTACTATTATTATTTTTATTATTATTATTATTATTATTACTATTATTAGTATTATTATTTTTATTATTATTATTATTATTATTATTATTATTAATATTATTATTATTATTGTTATTATTATTATTATTATTAAAAACGTATATTAAACAGACAGAAAACGTCGTATTCTGACACAAAAAAACGAATTACGTTATAGACTTGACGAGAACGGCGTATCTCGGACTCTTATAGGACTCTTATAGGGTCAAAAAGTATCAGTTTGGATTAAAATAAATTATTTTTGTTGACTCTCAGTCTGAATTGTTTATCAGTTCAAACAAAAACGGCTTATTTTAGACGATCTTTTGCTTTGAACAAGAAAACTTACATCGAACAGACTAAAAACGTATTAATCTGGCATAAAAGAGCAATTTATGTATCACTTTAGATAAAGGCAGCTAATCCTATTCGTTTCATTGCTTAAAATAGACAAAATTGTTAATAAATCTAACAAAAACGCTGTATTCTAGCACAAAATACTAATTACATTATAGTTTCGACGAGAATAGCTTGTTTGGAATGATTCTATGCTTCCAAACGAGTAAATTTTTATTAAACAGATGCCAAACATTATGTTTTGTCCTATAAAGACATTTTATATTGCAGTTTGTATTAAAACAAAATATTTTCGTTGATTCTTTGTTAGGAGCAGCAAACCTAACATTAAAGAATCTGAAAACTTTGTATTCGGATACAAACCACCGAATTTTGTATCAGTTTAGACAAAAACGGTTGATTTTCGACAATATTTTGCTTTGAACAAAAAAATTTATATCAAACTGACTAAAAACGTCTTATTTTAGCACAAAACAAAAGATTTGCGTTATAGTCTTGAAGCTGATTCATGACACAGTTTGGATAAAAACCAATTATTTTTGTTAATTCATTGTTACAAACAAGAAACCTTACATCAAAGAAACTGAAAACCCCTTATTCAGGCACAGAAATTCGAATTACGTTTCAGCCTTTGTTTTGAACACGAAAACTTACATTAAAAAGATTAAAAACGTCTTATTCTGGCTGAAAACTGCAAATTATATATTACTCTAGATAAAAGCAATTTATCCTAATTACTCCTTTACTTAGAATAGAGTAAACTTGTATAAAATTTAATGAAAACTTTAAATTTAGTCTCAAAGAAATAATTTACCTTATAGTTTTGACCAGCACTGTTTATTTCAAACGAATTTATGATTCGAAACTAATGAACTTTTATGGGGCAGATGCAAAACCACATATTACCATATAAAGCGTTGTTTTAAAGCAAAGTATTACCTTTTGCAACAAGAAATTTCACGTCAAACAAACTGAAAACTTCGTATCCATGCATAAATAACGAATTACGTATCAGTTTAGGCAAATACAGCTTATTTTAAACGATTCATTGCTATAAACAAGAAAAATTTTATCAAGCATATTGAAAACGTCTTATTCTCGAAAATAAGAGCAAATTATGTATCAGTTTTGACAAAAGCGGATTACTCTGTTTGATTCTATGCTTAGAGTAGAGTAAACTACTATAAAACGTAATGAAAACTCTATATTCAAGCTCAAAAGAACAAATTACGTTATAGTTTTGGCAAAAAAAAAATATTTCGGACGATTACATACTTCGAAGTAAGCAAACTTTAATTGAACAAGTGCAAAAGCTAATACTTTGCTTTAAAATAACGATTTATGTGGTAATATGGTATTTTCATCTGTCCTATAAAAGTTTACTCGTTTCGCTCCATTGAATCATTCGAAAGAAATTATTTTGACACAACAACAACGAAAATAATTTGTTTTTGTTTAAACTGTAACATAAATCGCTTTTATAAAACGAACTAAGACGTTTGGCATCTGTTTATTGAAAGTTTTCTCATTTGGGGGCATAAAATCGTTTGAAATTATCAGTTCTGGTCAAAACTATAACGTAAATTATTTCTTTGTATCACTTTAAAGATTTGCGTTATAGTCTTGACGAGAACTGTTAATTTCAAACGATTCTATGCTTTGAAACCAGTATACTTTCACTGAACAGAGGCAAAACGTCTGATTTCGCCTTTAAAAAACGATTTATGTCACAGTTTGGATTAAAACCAATGATTTTCGTTTATTCATTGTTACAAACAAGAAACCTTACATCAAAGAAACTGAAAACCTCTTATTCAGGCCCAGAAAATCAAATTACGTTTCAGTCTAGACACAAATTGCTTATTTTAGACGATTCTTTCTTTTGAACACGAAAACTTACATTAAAAAGATTAAAAACGTCTTATTCTGGCTCAAAACTGCAAATTATGTATTACTTTGGATAAAAGCTGTTTATCCTGATTACTCCTTTGCTTAGAATAGAGCAAACTTGTATAAAACTTAATGAAAACTTTAAATTTCGTCTCAAAGAAATAATTTACGTTATAGTTTTGACCAGAACTGTTAATTTCAAACGATTTTATGCCCCCAAACGAGAAAACTTTCACTAAACAAATGCCAAACGTCTTAGTTCGTTTTATGAAAGCGACTTATGTAACAGTTTAAACAAAAACAAATTATTTTCGCTGTTGTTGTGTTAAAATAATTTATTTCGAATGATTCAATGGAGCGAAACGAGTAAACTTTTATAGGACAGATGCAAAATACCATATTACCACATAAATCGTTATTTTAAAGCAAAGTATTAGCTTTTGCACTTGTTTAATTAAAGTTTGCTTACTTCGAAGTATGTAATCGTCCGAAATATTTTTTTTTGCCAAAACTATAACGTAATTTGTTCTTTTGAGCTTGAATATAGAGTTTTCATTACGTTTTATAGTAGTTTACTCTACTCTAAGCATAGAATCAAACAGAGTAATCCGCTTTTGTTAAATCTGATACATAATTTGCTCTTATTTTCGAGAATAAGACGTTTTCAATATGCTTGATAAAATTTTTCTTGTTTATAGCAAGAAATCGTTTAAAATAAGCTGTATTTGCTTAAACTGATACGTAATTCGATATTTATGCATGGATACGAAGTTTTCAGTTTCTTTGACGTGAAATTTCTTGTTGCAAAAGGTAATACTTTGCTTTAAAACAACGCTTTATATGGTAATATGTGGTTTTGCATCTGCCCCATAAAAGTTCATTAGTTTCGAATCATAAATTCGTTTGAAATGAACAGTGCTGGTCAAAACTATAACGTAAATTATTTCTTTGAGACTAAATTTAAAGTTTTCATTAAATTTTATACAAGTTTACTCTATTCTAAGTAAAGGAGTAATCAGGATAAATTGCTTTTATCTAGAGTAATATATAATTTGCAGTTTTCAGCCAGAATAAGACGTTTTTAATCTTTTTAATGTAAGTTTTCGTGTTCAAAACAAAGGCTGAAACGTAATTCGAATTTCTGTGCCTGAATAAGGGGTTTTCAGTTTCTTTGATGTAAGGTTTCTTGTTTGTAACAATGAATTAACAAAAATAATTGGTTTTTATCCAAACTGTGTCATGAATCAGCTTCAAGACTATAACGCAAATCTTTTGTTTTGTGCTAAAATAAGACGTTTTTAGTCAGTTTGATATAAATTTTCTTGTTCAAAGCAAAATATTGTCGAAAATCAACCGTTTTTGTCTAAACTGATACAAAATTCGGTGGTTTGTGTCCGAATACAAAGTTTTCAGATTCTTTAATGTTAGGTTTGCTGCTTCTAACAAAGAATCAACGAAAATATTTTGTTTTAATACAAACTGCAATATAAAATGTCTTTATAGGACAAAACATGATGTTTGGCATCTGTTTAATAAAAATTTACTCGTTTGGAAGCATAGAATCATTTCAAATAAGCTATTCTCGTCGAAACTATAATGTAATTAGTATTTTGTGCTAGAATACAGCGTTTTTGTTAGATTTATTAACAATTTTGTCTATTTTAAGCAATGAAACGAATAGGATTAGCTGCCTTTATCTAAAGTGATACATAAATTGCTCTTTTATGCCAGATTAATACGTTTTTAGTCTGTTCGATGTAAGTTTTCTTGTTCAAAGCAAAAGATCGTCTAAAATAAGCCGTTTTTGTTTGAACTGATGAACAATTCAGACTGAGAGTCAACAAAAATAATTTATTTTAATCCAAACTGATACTTTTTGACCCTATAAAAGTCCTATAAGAGTCCGAGATACGCCGTTCTCGTCAAGTCTATAACGTAATTCGTTTTTTTGTGTCAGAATACGACGTTTTCTGTCTGTTTAATATAAGTTTTTAATAATAATAATAATAATAATAATAATAACAATAATAATAATAATAATAATAATAATAATAATAATAATAATAATAATAATAAAAATAATTATACTAATAATAGTAATAATAATAATAATAATAATAAAAATAATAATAGTAATAAAAGTAAGCTTAGTTTTCTAAGCAAAAATGAAGCTTATTTTGTGTGTTATATGAGCGTTTTCTCATTTCTATGCAAGAGATCATCTGTGATCTGTGTTTTTAGGCAAGAAATTGAATAAAATTAATAACTCGCTTTAAAACTGATATAAAAACATTTACTATACAAAAGTTAATAATAATAATAATAATAATAATAATAATAATAATAACAATAATAATAATAATAATAATAATAATAATAATAATAACAATAATAATAATAATAATAATAATAATAATAATAATAATAATAATAATAATAATAATAACAATAATAATAATAATAATAATAAAAATAATAATAATAGTAATAAAAGTAAGCTTAGTTTTCTAAGCCAAAATGAAGCTTATTTTGTGTGTTATATGAGTGTTTTCTCATTTCTATGCAAGAAATCATCTGTGATCTGTGTTTTTAGGCAAGAAATTGTCTAAAATTAATAACTCATTTTAAAACTGGTATAAAAACATTTACTATACAAAAGTTAATAATAATAATAATAATAATAATAATAATAATAATAGTAATAGTAACAAAAGTAATAATAATAATAATACTTTTAATAAGGAAAAATGGAGCTTATTTTGTGTGTTTCATGAGCGTTTTCTCATTTCTATGCAAAAGATCATGTGTGATGTGTGTTTTTAGGCAATCTAAGCCATTTTATAGTTTTTAATATTTAACAAAAATTTGCTTTAAAATAAAATGTTTGAAAAACTGAAATTAAACTAAATTAATTGTGTCTAACACTTTAGTAGAGGAAAAAGGAGGAGACATAAAAGTCACTAAAGTCTTCAGAGTTGTCTTTAGTCGTCATATTAATAACAATAACATTTATAATAACGATACTAGTAGTACTAAATTTGCTTATATGCAAGCGCTTAATTAAGGTAACAGTTTTTTGTTTTTTGCTTATATCTCGAAAACAGTTACTCCTATCAATTTTTACTTTTTCACCAAAATTAAAGGTGATAAAATTTCCTACAAAATAGTTATTTGCATTTTTCATGTAGAACTAACCATAAGCGAGATATAAGTTTGAAAATAATTAATAATTAAAAAAAAGTGTTTTAACAGAAAATGTCTTGTGATTTATAATACACTTAATTTATTGGGTCCAATACTTTATTAGAAGAAAAAGGAGGTGACATAAAAGTCACTGAAGTTTTCAGAGTCGATTTTAAATGCTGCATTTTTGTCTTCGTCTCAAACATTGAAAACTGAATTACATTTTTGTTCAGTAACAGTTACAGTTTTCTTATTGGTTTTTTTGCTTATATCTCGAAAACAGTTACTCCTATCAATTTTTATCTTTTTTTTAAAATTAAAGCTAATAAAATTTCCTACAAAATAGTTATTTGCATTTTTTATGTAAGACTAACCATAAGCGAGATATAAGTTTAAAAATTATTAATATTTAAAAAAAAAGTGCTTTAACAGAAAATGTCTTGTGATTTAAAATACACTTAATTTATTGGGTCCAATACTTTATGAGAAAAAAAAGGAAGTGACATAAAAGTCGCTGAAGTCTTTAGAGTCGTTTTTAAATGCTGCATTTTCGTCTTCCTCTCAAACATTGAAAACTGAATTACATTTTTGTTCAGTAACTGTAACAGTTTTTACTTTGGTTTTTTGCTTATATCTCGAAAACAATTACTCCTATCAATTTTTATCTTTCTTTAAAAATTAAAGCTGATAAAATTTCCTACAAAATAGTTATTTGCATTTCTCATGTAGGACTAACCATAAGCGAGATATAAGTTTGAAAATAATTAATATTTTAAAAAAAAGTGCTTTAACAGAAAATATTTTGTGATTTAAAATACACTTAATTTATTAGGTCCAATACTTTATTAGAAGAAAAAGGAGGTGACATATAAGTCACTGAAGTCTTCAGAGTCAATTTTAAATGCTGCATTTTCGTCTTCGTCTCAAACATTGAAAACTGAATTACATTTTTGTTCAGTAACAGTTACAGTTTTCTTATTGGTTTTTTGCTTATCTCTCGAAAACAGTTACTCCTATCAATTTTTATCTTTCTTTTAAAATTAAAGCTGATAAAATTTCCTTCAAAATAGTTATTTGCATTTTTCATGTAAGACTAACCATAAGCGAGATATACGTTTAAAAATTATTAATATTTAAAAAAAAGTGTTTTAACAGAAAATGTCTTGTGATTTAAAATACACTTAATTTATTGGGTCCAATACTTTATTAGAAGAAAAAGGAGGTGACATAAAAGTCGCTGAAGTTTTCAGAGTCGTTTTTAAATGGTGCATTTTCGTCTTCCTCTCAAACATTGAAAACTGAATTACATTTTTGTTCAGTAACTGTAACAGTTTTTACTTTGGTTTTTTGCTTATATCTCGAAAACAATTACTCCTATCAATTTTTATCTTTCTTTCAAAATTATAGCTGATAAAATTTCCTACAAAATAGTTATTTGCATTTCTTTTGTAAGACCAACCATAAGCGAGTTATAGAGTTGGATATAAATAATCTTTAACAAAAATTTGCTTTAAAATATAATGTTTGAAAAACCGAAATTAAATTAAATTCATTGAGTCTAACACTTTAGTATAGGAAAAAGGAGAAGACATAAAAGTCACCAAAGTCTTCAGAGTCGTTTTTAGTCGTCATATTAATAACAATAACATTAATAATAATAATAATGCTGCATTTTCGTCTTCGTCTCAAACATTGAAAACTGAATTACATTTTTGTTCAGTAACTGTAACAGTTTTTACTTTGGTTTTTTGCTTATATCTCGAAAACAATTACTCCTATCAATTTTTATCTTTCTTTCAAAATTAAAGCTGATAAAATTTCCTACAAAATAGTTATTTGCATTTCTTTTGTAAGACCAACCATAAGCGAGTTATAGAGTTGGATATAAATAATATTTAACAAAAACTTGCTTTAAAATAAAATGTTTGAAAAACTAAAATTAAACTAAATTAATTGTGTCTAACACTTTAGTAGAGGAAATAGGAGAAGACATAAATGTCACTAAAGGTTTCAGAGTCGTCTTTAGTCGTCATATTAATAACAATAACATTAATAATAATACTACTAATAGTACTAAATTTGCTTACATGCAAACGCTTAATTAAGGTAACAGTTTTTTGCTTTCTTGCTTATATCTCGAAAATAGTTACTTATATCGATTTTTCTCTTTTTACTAAAATTAAAGCTGATAAAATTTTCTATAAAATAGTTGTTTGCATTTTTCATGTAAGACTAACCATAAGCGAGATATAAGTTTAAAAATTATTAATATTTAAAAAAAAAGTGCTTTAACAGAAAATGTCTTGTGATTTAAAATACACTTAATTTATTGAGTCCAATACTTTATTAGAAGAAAAAGGAGGTGACATAAAAGTCGCTGAAGTCTTCAGAGTCGTTTATAAATGCTGCATTTTCGTCTTCGTCTCAAACATTGAAAACTGAATTACATTTTTGTTCAGTAACTGTAACAGTTTTCACTTTGGTTTTTTGCTTATATCTCGAAAACAAATACTCCTATCAATTTTTATCTTTCTTTCAAAATTAAAGCTGATAAAATTTCCTACAAAATAGTTATTTGCATTTCTTTTGTAAGACCAGCCATAAGCGAGTTATAGAGTTGGATATAAATAATCTTTAACAAAAATTTGCTTTAAAATAAAATGTTTGAAAAACCGAAATTAAATTAAATTAATTGTGTCTAACACTTTAGTATAGGAAAAAGGAGAAGACATAAAAGTCACCAAAGTCTTCAGAGTCGTTTTTAGTCGTCATATTAATAACAATAACATTAATAATAATAATACTAATAGTACTAAATTTGCTTATATGCAAGCGCTTAATTAAGGTAACAGTTTTTTGGTTTCTTGCTTATATCTCGAAAACAGTTACTCCTATCAATTTTTATCTTTTTACTAAAATTAAAGCTGATAAAATTTCCCACAAAATAGTTATTTGCATTTTTCTTGTAGGACGAACCATAAGCGAGTTATAGAGTTGGATATAAATAATATTTAACACAAACTTGCTTTAAAATTAAATGTTTGAAAAACTAAAAAATAAAATTTCCTACAAAACAGTAATTTGCATTTTTTATGTAGGACTAACCATAAGCGAGATATAAGTTTAAAAATAATTAATATTTAAAAAAAAAGTGCTTTAACAGAAAATGTCTTGTGATTCAAAATACACTTAATTTATTGGGTCCAATACTTTATTAGAAGAAAAAGGAGGTGACATAAAAGTCACCAAAGTCTTGAGAGTCGTTCTTAGTCGTTATATCAATAACAATAACATTAATAATAATAATAATACTAATAGTACTAAATTTGCTTATATGCAAGCGCTTAATTAAGGTAACAGTTTCTTGCTTATATCTCGAAAACTTACATATTTGTTCAGTAACTGTAACAGTTTTTATTTTGGTTTTTTGCTTATATCTCGAAAACAATTACTCCTATCAATTTTTATCTTTCTTTCAAAATTAAAGCTGATAAAATTTTCTACAAAATAGTTATTTGCATTTCTTTTGTAAGACCAACCATAAGCGAGTTATAGAGTTGGATATAAATAATCTTTAACAAAACTTTGCTTTAAAATATAATGTTTGAAAAACCGAAATTAAACTAAATTAATTGAGTCTAACACTTTAGTATAGATAAAAGGAGAAGACATAAAAGTCACCAAAGTCTTCAGAGTCGTTTTTAGTCGTCATATTAATAACAATAACATTAATAATAATAATAATGCTGCATTTTCGTCTTCGTCTCAAACATTGAAAACTGAATTACATTTTTGTTCAGTAACAGTTATAGTTTTCTTATTGGTTTTTTGCTTATATCTCAAAAACAGTTACTCCTATCAATTTTTATCTTTCTTTCAAAATTAAAGCTGATAAAATTTCTTACAAAATAGTTATTTGCATTTTTCTTGTAGGACCAACCATAAGCGAGTTATAGAGTTGGATATAAATAATATTTAACAATAACTTGCTTTAAAAAAAATGTTTGAAAAACTAAAATTAAACTAAATTAATTGTGTCTAACACTTTAGTAGAGGAAAAAGGAGAAGACATAAAGGTCACTAAAGGTTTCAGAGTCGTCTTTAGTCGTCATATTAATAACAATAACATTAATAATAATACTAATAGTACTAAATTTGCTTACATGCAAACGCTTAATTAAGGTAACAGTTTTTTGGTTTCTTGCTTATATCTGGAAAACAGATACTTATATCAATTTTTATCTTTTTACTAAAATTAAAGCTGATAAAATTTTCTACAAAATAGTTATTTGCATTTTTCATGTAAGACTAACCATAAGCGAGATATAAGTTTAAAAATTATTAATATTTAAAAAAAAATTGCTTTAACAGAAAATGTCTTGTGATTTAAAATACACTTAATTTATTGGGTCCAATACTTTATTAGAAGAAAAAGGAGGTGACATAAAAGTCGCCGAAGTCTTCAGAGTCGTTTCTAAATGCTGCATTTTCGTCTTCGTCTCAAACATTGAAAACTTAATTACATTTTTGTTCAGTAACTGTAACAGTTTTTACTTTGGTTTTTTGCTTATATCTCGAAAACAATTACTCCTATCAATTTTTATCTTTTTTTCAAAATCAAAGCTGATAAATTTCCTACAAAATAGTTATTTGCATTTTTCATGTAGGACTAACCATAAGCGAGATATAAGTTTGAAAATAATTAATATTTAAAAAAAAAGTGCTTTAACAGAAAATGTCTTGTGATTTAAAATACACTTAATTTAATGGGTCCAATACTTTATTAGAAGAAAAAGGAGGTGACATAAAATTCACTGAAGTCTTCAGAGTCGATTTTAAATGCTGCATTTTTGTCTTTGTCTCAAACATTGAATACTGAATTACATTTTTGTTTAGTAACAGTTACAGTTTTCTTATTGGTTTTTTGCTTATATCTCGAAAACAGTTACTCCTATCAATTTTTATTTTTCTTTTAAAATTAAAGCTGATAAAATTTCCTACAAAATAGTTATTTGCATTTTTCTTGTAGGACCAAGCATAAGCGAGTTATAGAGATAGATATAAATAATATTTAACAAAAATTTGCTTTAAAATAAAATGTTTGAAATACTAAAATTAAACTAAATTAATTAAGACTAACACTTTAGTTGAGGAAAAAGGAGAAGACATAAAAGTCACCAAAGTTTTGAGAGTCGTTTTTAGTCGTCATATTAATAACAATAACATTAATAATAATAATACTAATAGTACTAAATTTGCTTATATGCAAGCGCTTTATTAAGGTAACAGTTTTTTGGTTTCTTGCTTATATCTCGAAAACAGTTACTCCTATCAATTTTTATCTTTTTACTAAAATTAAAGCTGATAAAATTTCCTACAAAATAGTTATTTGTATTTTTCTTGTAGGACCAAGCATAAGCGAGTAATAGAGATAGATATAAATAATATTTAACAAAAATTTGCATTAAAATAAAATGTTTGAAATACTGAAATTAAACTAAATTAATTGTGTCTAACACTTTAGTATAGAAAAAAGGAGAAGACATAAAAGTCACCAAAGTCTTCAGAGTCGTTTTTAGTCGTCATATTAATAACAATAACATTAATAATAATAATAATACTAATAGTACTAAATTTGCTTATATGCAAGCACTTTATTAAGGTAACAGTTTTTTGGTTTCTTGCTTATATCTCGAAAACAGTTACTCCTATCAATTTTTATCTTTTTACTAAAATTAAAGCTGATAAAATTTCTTACAAAATAGTTATTTGCATTTTTTTTGTAGGACCAACCATAAGCGAGTTATAGAGTTGGATATAAATAATATTTAACAATAACTTGATTTAAAATAAAATGTTTGAAAAACTAAAATTAAACTAAATTAATTGTGTCTAACACTTTAGTAGAGGAAAAAGGAGAAGACATAAAGGTCACTAAAGGTTTCAGAGTCGTCTTTAGTCGTCATATTAATAACAATGACATTAATAATAATACTAATAGTACTAAATTTGCTTACATGCAAACGCTTAATGAAGGTAACAGTTTTTTGGTTTCTTGCTTATATCTGGAAAACAGTTACTTATATCAATTTTTATCTTTTTACTAAAATTAAAGCTGATAAAATTTTCTACAAAATAGTTATTTGCATTTTTCATGTAAGACTAAACATAAGCGAGATATAAGTTTAAAAATTATTAATATTTAAAAAAAAAGTGCTTTAACAGAAAATGTCTTGTGATTTAAAATACACTTAATTTATTGGGTCCAATACTATATTAGGAGAAAAAGGAGGTGACATAAAAGTCGCTGAAGTCTTCAGAGTCGTTTTTAAATGCTGCATTTTCGTCTTCGTCTCAAACATTGAAAACTGAATTACATTTTTGTTCAGTAACTGTAACAGTTTTTACTTTGGTTTTTTACTTATATCTCGAAAACAATTACTCCTATCAATTTTTATCTTTCTTTCAAAATTAAAGCTGATAAAATTTCCTACAAAATAGTTATTTGCATTTCTTTTGTAAGACCAACCATAAGCGAGTTATAGAGTTGGATATAAATAATCTTTAACAAAAATTTGCTTTAAAATATAATGTTTGAAAAACCGAAATTAAACTAAATTAATTGAGTCTAACACTTTAGTATAGGAAAAAGGAGAAGACATAAAAGTCACCAAAGTCTTCAGAGTCGTTTTTAGTCGTCATATTAATAACAATAACATTAATAATAATAATAACGCTGCATTTTCGTCTTCGTCTCAAACATTGAAAACTGAATTACATTTTTGTTTAGTAACAGTTACAGTTTTCTTATTGGTTTTTTGCTTATATCTCGAAAACAGTTACTCCTATCAATTTTTATTTTTCTTTTAAAATTAAAGCTGATAAAATTTCCTACAAAATAGTTATTTGCATTTTTCTTGTAGGACCAACCATAAGCGAGTTATAGAGTTGGATATAAATAATATTTAACAAAAACTTGCTTTAAAATAAAATGTTTGAAAAACTAAAAAATAAAATTTCCTACAAAATAGTAATTTGCATTTTTCATGTAGGACTAACCATAAGCGAGATATAAGTTTAAAAATAATTAATATTTAAAAAAAAGTGCTTTAACAGAAAATGTCTTGTGATTTAAAATACACTTAATTTATTGGGTCCAATACTTTATTAGAAGAAAAAGGAGGTGACATAAAAGTTACCAAAGTCTTGATAGTCGTTCTTAGTCGTCATATCAATAACAATAACATTAATAATAATAATACTAATAGTACTAAATTTGCTTATATGCAAGCGCTTAATTAAGGTAACAGTTTCTTGCTTATATCTCGAAAACTTACATTTTTGTTCAGTAACTGTAACAGTTTTTACTTTGGTTTTTTGCTTATATCTCGAAAACAATTACTCCTATCAATTTTTATCTTTCTTCCAAAATTAAAGCTGATAAAATTTCCTACAAAATAGTTATTTGCATTTCTTTTGTAAGACCAACCATAAGCGAGTTATAGAGTTGGATATAAATAATCTTTAACAAAAATTTGCTTTAAAATATAATGTTTGAAAAACCGAAATTAAACTAAATTAATTGAGTCTAACACTTTAGTATAGGAAAAAGGAGAAGACATAAAAGTCACCAAAGACTTCAGAGTCGTTTTTAGTCGTCATATTAATAACAATAACATTAGTAATAATAATAATGCTGCATTTTCGTCTTCGTCTCAAACATTGAAAACTGAATTACATTTTTGTTCAGTAACAGTTACAGTTTTCTTATTGGTTTTTTGCTTATATCTCGAAAACAGTTACACCTATCAAATTTTATCTTTCTTTCAAAATTAAAGCTGATAAAATTTCCAACAAAGTAATTATTTGCATTTTTCTTGTAGGACCAAGCATAAGCAAGTTATAGAGATGAATATAAATAATATCTAACAAAAATTTGCTTTAAAATAAAATGTTTGAAAAACTGAAATTAAACTAAATTAATTGTGTCTAACACTTTAGTGGAGGAAAAAGGAGAAGACATAAAAGTCTCTAAAGGTTTCAGAATCGTCTTTAGTCGTCATATTAATAACAATAACATTAATAAACTAATAGTACTAAATTTGCTTATATGCAAACGCTGCATTAAGGTAATAGTTTTTTGGTTTCTTGCTTATATCTCGAAAACAGTTACTCCTATCAAGTTTTACCTTTTCACCAAAATTAAAGATGATAAAATTTCCTGCAAAATAGTTATTTGCATTTTTCATGTAGAACAAACCATAAGCGAGATATAAGTTTGAAAATAATTAATAATTAAAAAAAAATGTGTTTTAACAGAAAATGTCTTGTGATTTAAAATACACTTAATTTATTGGGTCCAATACTTAATTAGAAGAAAAAGGAGGTGCAAATAACTATTTTGTTGGAAATTTTATTAGCTTTAATTGTGAAAGAAAGATAAAATTTGATAGGAGTAACTGTTTTCGAGATATAAGCAAAAAACCAATAAGAAAACTGTAACTGTAACTGAACAAAAATGTAATTCAGTTTTCAATGTTTGAGACGAAGACAAAAATGCAGCATTTAAAAACGACTCTGAAAACTTCAGTGACTTTTATGTCACCTCCTTTTTCTTCTAATAAAGTATTGGACCCATTAAATTAAGTGTATTTTAAATCACAAGACATTTTCTGTTAAAACACTTTTTTTTAATTATTAATTACTTTCAAACTTATATCTCGCTTATGGTTAGTTCTACATGAAAAATGCAAATAACTATTTTGTAGGAAATTTTATCACCTTTAATTTTGGTGAAAATGTAAAAATTGATAGGAGTAACTGTTTTCGAGATATAAGCAAAAAACGAAAAAACTGTTACATTAATTAAGCGCTTGCATATAAGCAAATTTAGTACTACTAGTATTGTTATTATAAATGTTATTGTTATTAATATAACGACTAAAGACAACTCTAAGACTTTAGTGACTTTTATGTCTCCTCCTTTTTCCTCTACTAAAGTGTTAGACACAATTAATTTAGTTTAATTTCAGTTTTTCAAACATTTTATTTTAAAGCAAATTTTTGTTAAATATTAAAAACTATAAAATGGCTTAGATTGCCTAAAAACACACATCACACATGATCTTTTGCATAGAAATGAGAAAACGCTCAGATAACACAAAATAAGCATCATTTTTGCTTAGAAAAACTAAGCTTTAATTTAGAAAGAAATTTATTATTATAAGTATTATTATCATTATTATTATTATTATTATTATTATTATTATTATTATTATTATTATTATTTCTTTTATTACTATTATTATTATTATTATTATTATTATTATTAACTTTTGTATAGTAAATGTTTTTATACCAGTTTTAAAATGAGTTATTAATTTTAGACAATTTCTTTCCTAAAAACACTCATATAACACACAAAATAAGCTTCATTTTTGCTTAGAAAACTAAGCTTACTTTTATTACTATTATTATTATTTTAATTATTATTTTATTATTATTGTTATTATTATTATTATTATTATTATTATTATTAAAAACCGATTATAACTTTTGTATAGTATTGTTTTTATACCAGTTTTAAAATGAGTGATTAATTTTAGCCAATTTCTTGCCTAAAAACTATAAAATGGCTTAGATTGCCTAAAAACACAGATCACACATGATATTTTGCATAGAAATGAGAAAACGCTCATATTACACAAAATAAACTTCATTTTTGCTTAGAAAACTAAGCTTACTTTTATTACTACTATTATTATTATTTTTATTATTATTATTATTATTATTATTACTATTATTAGTTTTATTATTTTTATTATTATTATTATTATTATTATTATTATTATTATTATTATCATTGTTATTATTATTATTATTATTAAAAACTTATATTAAACAGACAGAAAACGTCGTATTCTGACACAAAAAAACGAATTACGTTATAGACTTGACGAGAACGGCGTATCTCGGACTCTTATAGGACTCTTATAGGGTCAAAAAGTATCAGTTTGGATTAACATAAATTATTTTTGTTGACTCTCAGTCTCAATTGTTCATCAGTTCAAACAAAAACGGCTTATTTTAGACGATCTTTTGCTTTGAACAAGAAAACTTACATCGAACAGACTAAAAACGTATTAATCTGGCATAAAAGAGCAATTTATGTATCACTTTAGATAAAGGCAGCTAATCCTATTCGTTTCATTGCTTAAAATAGACAAAATTGTTAATAAATCTAACAAAAACGCTGTATTCTAGCACAAAATACTAATTACATTATAGTTTCGACGAGAATAGCTTATTTGAAATGATTCTATGCTTCCAAACGAGTAAATTTTTATTAAACAGATGCCAAACATCATGTTTTGTCCTATGAAGGCATTTTATATTGCAGTTTGTATTAAAACAAAATATTTTCGTTGATTCTTTGTTAGAAGCAGCAAACCTAACATTAAAGCATCTGAAAACTTTGTATTCGAACACAAACCACCGAATTTTGTATCAGTTTAGACAAAAACGGTTGATTTTCGACAATATTTTGCTTTGAACAAGAAAACTTATATCAAACTGACTAAAAACGTCTTATTTTAGCACAAAACAAAAGATTTGCGTTATAGTCTTAAAGCTGATTCATGCCACAGTTTGGATAAAAACCAAATATTTTTGTTAATTCATTGTTACAAACAAGAAACCTTACATCAAAGAAACTGAAAACCCCTTATTCAGGCACAGAAATTCGAATTACGTTTCAGTCTGGACAAAAACTGCTTATTTTAGACGATCCTTTGTTTTGAACACGAAAACTTACATTAAAAAGATTAAAAACGTCTTATTCTGGCTGAAAACTGCAAATTATATATTACTCTAGATAAAAGCAATTTATCCTGATTACTCCTTTACTTAGAATAGAGTAAACTTGTATAAAACTTAATGAAAACTTTAAATTTAGTCTCAAAGAAATAATTTACGTTATAGTTTTGACCAGCACTGTTTATTTCAAACGAATTTATGATTCGAAACTAATGAACTTTTATGGGGCAGATGCAAAACCACATATTACCATATAAAGCGTTGTTTTAAAGCAAAGTATTACCTTTTGCAACAAGAAATTTCACGTCAAAGAAACTGAAAACTTCGTATCCATGCATAAATATCGAATTACGTATCAGTTTAGGCAAATACAGCTTATTTTAAACGATTCATTGCTATAAACAAGAAAAATTTTATCAAGCATATTGAAAACGTCTTATTCTCGAAAATAAGAGCAAATTATGTATCAGTTTTGACAAAAGCGGATTACTCTGTTTGATTCTATGCTTAGAGTAGAGTAAACTACTATAAAACGTAATGAAAACTCTATATTCAAGCTCAAAAGAACAAATTACGTTATAGTTTTGGCAAAAAAAAAATATTTCGGACGATTACATACTTCGAAGTAAGCAAACTTTAATTGAACAAGTGCAAAAGCTAATACTTTGCTTTAAAATAACGATTTATGTGGTAATATGGTATTTTGCATCTGTCCTATAAAAGTTTACTCGTTTCGCTCCATTGAATCATTCGAAAGAAATTATTTTGACACAACAACAACGAAAATAATTTGTTTTTGTTTAAACTGTAACATAAATCGCTTTTATAAAACGAACTAAGACGTTTGGCATCTGTTTATTGAAAGTTTTCTCGTTTGGGGGCATAAAATCGTTTGAAATTATCAGTTCTGGTCAAAACTATAACGTAAATTATTTCTTTGTATCACTTTAAAGATTTGCGTTATAGTTTTGACGAGAACTGTTAATTTCAAACGATTCTATGCTTTGAAACCAGTATACTTTCACTGAACAGAGGCAAAACGTCTGATTTCGCCTTTAAAAAACGATTTATGTCACAGTTTGGATTAAAACCAATGATTTTCGTTTATTCATTGTTACAAACAAGAAACCTTACATCAAAGAAACTGAAAACCTCTTATTCAGGCCCAGAAAATCAAATTACGTTTCAGCCTAGACACAAATTGCTTATTTTAGACGATTCTTTCTTTTGAACACGAAAACTTACATTAAAAAGATTAAAAACGTCTTATTCTGGCTCAAAACTGCAAATTATGTATTACTTTGGATAAAAGCAGTTTATCCTGATTACTCCTTTGCTTAGAATAGAGCAAACTTGTATAAAACTTAATGAAAACTTTAAATTTCGTCTCAAAGAAATAATTTACGTTATAGTTTTGACCAGAACTGTTAATTTCAAACGATTTTATGCCCCCAAACGAGAAAACTTTCACTAAACAAATGCCAAACGTCTTAGTTCGTTTTATAAAAGCGACTTATGTAACAGTTTAAACAAAAACAAATTATTTTCGCTGTTGTTGTGTTAAAATAATTTATTTCGAATGATTCAATGGAGCGAAACGAGTAAACTTTTATAGGACAGATGCAAAATACCATATTACCACATAAATCGTTATTTTAAAGCAAAGTATTAGCTTTTGCACTTGTTCAATTAAAGTTTGCTTACTTCGAAGTATGTAATCGTCCGAAATATTTTTTTTTGCCAAAACTATAACGTAATTTGTTCTTTTGAGCTTGAATATAGAGTTTTCATTACGTTTTATAGTAGTTTACTCTACTCTAAGCATAGAATCAAACAGAGTAATCCGCTTTTGTTAAAACTGATACATAATTTGCTCTTATTTTCGAGAATAAGACGTTTTCAATATGCTTGATAAAATTTTTCTTGTTTATAGCAAGGAATCGTTTAAAATAAGCTGTATTTGCTTAAACTGATACGTAATTCGATATTTATGCATGGATACGAAGTTTTCAGTTTCTTTGACGTGATATTTCTTGTTGCAAAAGGAAATACTTTAAAACAACTTTATATGGTAATATGTGGTTTTGCATCTGCCCCATAAAAGTTCATTAGTTTCGAATGATAAATTCGTTTGAAATAAACAGTGCTGGTCAAAACTATAATGTAAATTATTTCTTTGAGACGAAATTTAAAGTTTTCATTAAGTTTTATACAAGTTTACTCTATTCTAAGTAAAGGAGTAATCAGGATAAATTGCTTTTATCTAGAGTAATATAAAATTTGCAGTTTTCAGCCAGAAAAAGACGTTTTTAATCTTTTTAATGTAAGTTTTCGTGTTCAAGACAAAAGATCGTCTAAAATAAGCAGTTTTTGTCCAGACTGAAACGTAATTCGAATTTCTGTGCCTGAATAAGGGGTTTTCAGTTTCTTTGATGTAAGGTTTCTTGTTTGTAACAATGAATTAACAAAAATATTTGGTTTTTATCCAAACTGTGGCATGAATCAGCTTTAAGACTATAACGCAAATCTTTTGTTTTGTGC
>NC_087395.1:6675000-6715000 GCF_031307605.1 Tribolium castaneum | reverse complement strand
TAATGCTGCATTTTCGTCTTCGTCTCAAACATTGAAAACTGAATTACATTTTTGTTCAGTAACAGTTACAGTTTTCTTATTGGTTTTTTGCTTATATCTCGAAAACAGTTACTCCTATCAATTTTTATCTTTCTTTCAAAATTAAAGCTGATAAAATTTCCTACAAAATGGTTATTTGCATTTTTCTTGTAGGACCAACCATAAGCGAGTTATAGAGTTGGATATAAATAATATTTAACAAAAACTTGCTTTAAAATAAAATGTTTGAAAAACTAAAATTAAACTAAATTAATTGTGTCTAACACTTTAGTAGAGGAAAAAGGAGAAGACATAAATGTCACTAAAGGTTTCAGAGTCGTCTTTAGTCGTCATATTAATAACAATAACATTAATAATAATACTACTAATAGTACTAAATTTGCTTACATGCAAACGCTTAATTAAGGTAACAGTTTTTTGCTTTCTTGCTTATATCTCGAAAATAGTTACTTATATCAATTTTTATCTTTTTACCAAAATTAAAGCTGATAAAATTTTCTACAAAATAGTTGTTTGCATTTTTCATGTAAGACTAACCATAAGCGAGATATAAGTTTAAAAATTATTAATATTTAAAAAAAAAGTGCTTTAACAAAAAATGTCTTGTGATTTAAAATACACTTAATTTATTGGGTCCAATACTTTATTAGAAGAAAAAGGACGTGACATAAAAGTCGCTGAAGTCTTCAGAGTCGTTTTTAAATGCTGCATTTTCGTCTTCGTCTCAAACATTGAAAACTGAATTACATTTTTGTTCAGTAACTGTAACAGTTTTTACTTTGTTTTTTTGCTTATATCTCGTAAACAATTACTCCTATCAATTTTTATCGTTTTTTCAAAATTAAAGCTGATAAAATTTCCTACAAAATAGTTATTTGCATTTCTTTTGTAAGACCAACCATAAGCGAGTTATAGAGTTGGATATAAATAATCTTTAACAAAAATTTGCTTTAAAATAAAATGTTTGAAAAACAGAAATTAAACTAAATTAATTGAGTCTAACACTTTAGTATAGGAAAAAGGAGAAGACATAAAGGTCACTAAAGTCTTCAGAGTCGTTTTTAGTCGTCATATTAATAACAATAACATTAATAATAATAATACCAATAGTACTAAATTTGCTTATATGCAAGCGCTTAATTAAGGTAACAGTTTTTTGGTTTCTAGCTTATATCTCGAAAACAGATACTCCTATCAATTTTTACCTTTTTACCAAAATTAAAAGCGATAAAATTTCCTACAAAATAGTTATTTGCATTTTTCATGTAGAACTAACCATAAGCGAGATATAAGTTTGAAAATAATTAATAATTAAAAAAAAATGTGTTTTAACAAAAAATGTCTTGTGATTTAAAATACACTTAATTTATTGGGTCCAATACTTAATTAGAAGAAAAAGGAGGTGACAGTAAATGCTGCATTTTCGTCTTCGTCTGAAACATTGAAAACTGAATTACATTTTTGTTCAGTAACTGTCGTCGAAGACGAAAATGCAGCATTTACAAACGACTCTAAAAACTTCAGTGACTTTTATGACATCTCCTTTTTCCTCTACTAAAGTGTTAGTTTAATTTAGTTTAATTTCAGTTTTTTAAACATTTTATTTTAAAGCAAATTGTTGTTAAATATTAATTATATCCAACTCTATAACTCGCTTATGGTTGGTCCTACAAGAAAAATGCAAACAACTATTTTGTAGGAAATTTTATCAGCTTTAATTTTGGATGAAAGATAAAAATTGATAGGAGTAACTGTTTTCGAGATATAAGCAAAAAACAAAAAAACTGTTACCTTAATTAAGCGCTTGCATATAAGCAAATTTAGTACTACTAGTATTGTTATTATTAATGTTATTGTTATTAATATGACGACTAAAGACAACTCTAAGACTTTATTGACTTTTATGTCTCCTCCTTTTTCCTCTACTAAAGTGTTAGACACAATTAATTTAGTTTAATTTCAGTTTTTTAAACATTATATTTTAAAGCAAATTTTTGTTAAATATTATTTATATCCAACTCTATAACTCGCTTATGGTTGGTCCTACAAGAAAAATGCAAATAACGATTTTGTAGTAAATTTTATCAGCTTTAATTTTGAAAAAAAGATAAAAATTGATAGGAGTAACAGTTTTCGAGATATAAGCAAAAAACCAATAAGAAAACTGTAACTGTTACTGAACAAAAATGTAATTCAGTTTTCAATGTTTAAGACGATGACGAAAATGCAGCATTTACAAACGACATTAAGACTTCAGTGACCTATATGTCACCTCTTTTTTCTTCTAATAAAGTATTGGACCCAATAAATTAAGTGTATTTTAAATCACAAGACATTTTCTGTTGAAGCACTTTTTTTTTAATTTAAATTATTTTCAAACTTATATCTCGCTTATGGTTAGTCCTACATGAAAAATGCAAATAACTATTTTGTAGAAAATTTTATCAGCTTTAATTTTAGTAAAAAGATAAAAATTGATAGGAGTAACTGTTTTCGAGATTTAAGCAAGAAACCAAAAAACTGTTACCTTAATTAAGCGCTTGCCAACTAAATTAAGTGTATTTTAAATCACAAGGCATTTTCTGTTAAAGCACTTTTTTTTAAATATTAATTATTTTCAAACTTATATCTCGCTTATGGTTAGTCCTACATGAAAAATGCAAACTACTATTTTGTAGGAAATTTTATCAGCTTTGATTTTAGTAAAAAGATAATAAAAATTGATTGGAGTAACTGTTTTCGAGATATAAGCAAGAAACCAAAAAACTGTTACCTTAATTAAGCGTTTGCATATAAGCAAATTTAGTACTTTTAGTATTATTATTATTAAATGCAAAAAAAATGCAAAAAACTATTTTGTAGGAAATTTTATCAGTTTTAATTTGAAAGAAAGATAAAAATTGATAGGAGTAAATGTTTTCGAGATATAAGCAAAAAACCAAAGTGAAAACTGTAACAGTTACTGAACAAAAATGTAATTTAGTTTTCAATGTTTAAGACGAAGACGAAAATGCAGCATTTACCGTCACCTCTTTTGTCTACTAATTAAGTATTGTACCCAATAAATTAAGTGTATTTTAAATCACAAGACATTTTCTGTTAAAGCACATTTTTTTTTAATTATTAATTATTTTTAAACTTATATCTCGTTTATGGTTAGTTCTACATGAAAAATGCAAATAACTATTTTGTAGGAAATTTTATCAGCTTTAATTTTAGTGAAAAGGTAAAAATTAATAGGAGTAATTGTTTTCGAGATATAAGCAAGAAACTGTTACCTTAATTAAGCGCTTGCATATAAACAAATTTAGCAATATTATTATTATTATTATTAATGTTATTGTTATTAATATGACGACTAAAAACGACTCTCAAGACTTTGGTGACTTTTATGTCTTTTCCTTTTTCCTCAAGTAAAGTGTTAGACTCAATTAATTTAGTTTAATATCGGTTTTTCAAACATTTTATTTTAAAGCAAATTTTTGTTAAAGATTATTTATATCCAACTCTATAACTCGCTTATGGTTGGTCCTACAAAAAAATGCAAATAACTTTTTTGTAGGAAATTTTATCAGCTTTAATTTTGAAAGAAAGATAAAAATTGATAGGAGTAACTGTTTTCGAGATATAAGCAAAAAACCAATAAGAAAACTGTAACTGTTACTGAACAAAAATGTAATTCAGTTTTCAATGTTTGAGACAAAGACGAAAATACAGCATTTAAAATCGACTATGAAGACTTCAGTGACTTTTATGTCACCTCCTTTTTCTTCTAATAAAGTATTGGACCCTTTAAATTAAGTGTATTTTTAATCACAAGACATTTTCTGTTAAAGCACTTTTTTTTTTAAATATTAATTATTTTCAAACTTATATCTCGCTTAAGGTTAGTCCTACATGAAAAATGCAAATAACTATTTTGTAGGAAATTTTATCAGCTTTAATTTTAGTAAAAAGATAAAAATTGATAGGAGTAACTGTTTTTGAGATATAAGCAAGAAACTGTTACCTTAATTAAGCGCTTGCATATAAGCAAAGTTAGTAATATTAGTATTATTATTATTAATGTTATTGTTATTAATAGGACGACTAAAGACGACTCTGAAACATTTAGTGACTTTTATGTCTTCTCCTTTTTCCTATACTAAAGTGTTAGACAAAATTAATTTAGTTTAATTTCAGTATTTCAAACATTTTATTTTAAAGCAAATTTTTGTTAAATATTATTTATATCTATCTCTATAACTCGCTTATGCTTGGTCCTACAAGAAAAATACAAATAACTATTTTGTAGGAAATTTTATCAGCTTTAATTTTAGTGAAAAGATAAAAATTGATAGGAGTAACTGTTTTCGAGATATAAGCAAGAAACCAAAAAACTGTTACCTTAATAAAGCGCTTGCATATAAGCAAATTTAGTACTATTAGTATTATTATTATTAATGTTATTGTTATTAATATGACGACTAAAAACCACTCTCAAAACTTTGGTGACTTTTATGTCTTCTCCTTTTTCCTCAACTAAAGTGTTAGTCTTAATTAATTTAGTTTAATTTCGGTTTTTCAAACATTTTATTTTAAAGCAAATTTTTGTTAAAGATTATTTATATCCAACTCTATACCTCGCTTATGGTTGGTCCTACAAAAAAAATGCCAATAACTATTTTGTAGGAAATTTTATCAGCTTTAATTTTGAAAGAAAGATAAAAATTGATAGGAATAACTGTTTTCGAGATATAAGCAAAAAACCAATAAGAAAACTGTAACTGTTACTAAACAAAAATGTAATTCAGTATTCAATGTTTGAGACAAAGACGAAAATGCAGCATTTAAAATCGACTCTGAAGACTTCAGTGACTTTTATGTCACCTCCTTTTTCTTCTAATAATGTATTGGACCCATTAAATTAAGTGTATTTTAAATCACAAGACATTTTCTGTTAAAGCACTTTTTTTTTAAATATTAATTATTTTCAAACTTATATCTCGCTTATGGTTAGTCCTACATAAAAAATGCAAATAACTATTTTGTAGGAAATTTTATCAGCTTTAATTTTGAAAGAAAGATAAAAATTGATAGTAGTAATTGTTTTCGAGATATAAGCAAAAAACTAAAGTAAAAACTGTTACAGTTACTGAACAAAAATGTAATTCAGTTTTCAATGTTTGAGACGAAGACGAAAATGCAGCATTTAAAAACGACTCTGAAGACTTCAGCGACTTTTATGTCACCTCCTTATTCTTCTAATAAAGTATTGGACCCAATAAATTAAGTGTATTTTAAATCACAAGACATTTTCTGTTAAATCACTTTTTTTTAAATATTAATAATTTTCAAACTTACATCTCGCTTATGGTTAGTCCTACATGAAAAATGCAAATAACTATTTTGTAGGAAATTTTATCAGCTTTAATTTTAGTAAACAGATAAAAATTGATAGGAGTAACTGTTTTCGAGATATAAGCAAGAAACCAAAAAACTGTTACCTTAATAAAGCGCTTGCATATAAGCAAATTTAGTACTATTAGTATTATTATTATTAATGTTATTGTTATTAATATGACGACTAAAAACGACTCTGAAGACTTTGGTGACTTTTATGTCTTTTCCTTTTTCCTATACTAAAGTGTTAGACACAATTAATTTAGTTTAATTTCAGTATTTCAAACATTTTATTTTAAAGCAAATTTTTGTTAAATATTATTTATATCTATCTCTATAACTCGCTTATGCTTGGTCCTACAAGAAAAATACAAATAACTATTTTGTAGGAAATTTTATCAGCTTTAATTTTAGTAAAAAGATATAAATTGATAGGAGTAACTGTTTTCGAGATATAAGCAAGAAACCAAAAAACTGTTACCTTAATAAAGCGCTTGCATATAAGCAAATTTAGTACTATTAGTATTATTATTATTAATGTTATTGTTATTAATATGACGACTAAAAACGACTCTCAAGACTTTGGTGACTTTTATGTCTTCTCCTTTTTCGTCAACTAAAGTGTTAGTTTTAATTAATTTAGTTTAATTTCGGTTTTTCAAACATTTTATTTTAAAGCAAATTTTTGTTAAAGATTATTTATATCCAACTCTATAACTCGCTTATGGTTAGTCCTACAAAAAAAATGCCAATAACTATTTTGTAGGAAATTTTATCAGCTTTGATTTTGAAAGAAAGATAAAAATTGATAGGAGTAACTGTTTTCGAGATATAAGCAAAAAACCAATAAGAAAACTGTAACTGTTACTAAACAAAAATGTAATTCAGTTTTCAATGTTTGAGACAAAGACGAAAATGCAGCATTTAAAATCGACTCTGAAGACTTCAGTGACTTTTATGTCACCTCCTTTTTCTTCTAATAAAGTATTGGACCCATTAAATTAAGTGTATTTTAAATCACAAGACATTTTCTGCTAAAGCACGTTTTTTTTAAATATTAATTATTTTCAAACTTATATCTCGCTTATGGTTAGTCCTACATGAAAAATGCAAATTATTATTTTGTAGGAAATTTTATCAGCTTTAATTTTAGTAAAAAGATAAAAATTGATAGGAGTAACTGTTTTCGAGATATAAGCAAGAAACCAAAAAACTGTTACCTTAATTAAGCGCTTGCATATAAGCAAATTTAGTACTAAAAACAACTCTGAAGACTTTGGTGATTTTTATGTCTTCTCCTTTTTCCTCTACTAAAGTGTTAGACTCAATTAATTTACTTTAATATCGGTTTTTCAAACATTTTATTTTAAAGCAAATTTTTGTTAAAGATTATTTATATCCAACTCTATAACTCGCTTATGGTTGGTCTTACAAAAGAAATGCAAATAACTATTTTGTTGGAAATTTTATCAGCTTTAATTTTGAAAGAAAGATAAAAATTGATAGGAGTAATTGTTTTCGAGATATAAGCAAAAAACCAAAGTGAAAACTGTTACAGTTACTGAACAAAAATGTAATTCAGTTTTTAATGTTTGAGACGAAGACGAAAATGCAGCATTTAAAAACGACTTTGAAGACTTCAGTGACTTTTATGTCACCTCCTTTTTCTTCTAATAGAGTATTGGTCCCAATAAATTAAGTGTATTTTAAATCACAAGACATTTTCTGTTAAAGCACTTTTTTTTTAAATATTAATTATTTTCAAACTTCTATCTCGCTTATGGTTAGTCCTACATAAAAAATGCAAATAACTATTTTGTAGGAAATTTTATCAGCTTTAATTTTAGTAAAAAGATAAAAATTGATAGGAGTAACTGTTTTCGAGATATAAGCAAGAAACTGTTACCTTAATTAAGCGCTTGCATATAAGCAAATTTAGTATTATTAGTATTATTATTATTAATGTTATTGTTATTAATATGACGATTAAAAACGACTCTGAAGACTTTGGTGACTTTTACGTCTCCTCCTTTTTCCTCTACTAAAGTGTTAGACCCAATTAATTTAGTTTAATTTCGGTTTTTCAAACTTTTTATTTTAAAGCAAATTTTTGTTAAAGATTATTTATATCCAATTCTATAACTCGCTTATGGGTGGTCCTACAAAAAAAATGCTAAAAACTATTTTGTAGGAAATTTTATCAGCTTTAATTTTGAAGGAAAGATAAAAATTTATAGGAGTAACTGTTTTCGAGATATAAGCAAAAAACCAAAGTGAAAACTGTAACAGTTACTGAACAAAAATGTAATTCAGTTTTCAATGTTTGAGACGAAGACGAAAATGCAGCATTTAAAATCGACTCTGAAGACTTCAGTGACTTTTAAGTCACCTCCTTTTTCTTCTAATAAAGTATTGGACCCAATAAATTAAGTGTATTTTAAATCACAAGACATTTTCTGTTAAAGCACTTTTTTTTTAAATATTGATTATTTTCAAACTTATATCTCGCTTATGGTTAGTCCTACATGAAAAATGCAAATAACTATTTTGTAGGAAATTTTATCAGCTTTAATTTTAGTAAAAAAATAAAAATTGATAAGAGTAACTGTTTTCGAGATATAAGCAAGAAACTGTTACCTTAATTAAGCGCTTGCATATAAGCAAATTTAGTAATATTAGTATTATTATTATTAATGTTATTGTTATTAATTTGACGACTAAAAACTTGAGACGAAAATGCAGCATTTAAAAACGACTCTGAAGACTTCAGTGACTTTTATGTCACCTTCTTTTTCTTCTAATAAAGTATTGGACCCAATAAATTAAGTGTATTTTAAATCACAAGACATTCTCTGTTAAAACACTTTTTTTTAATTATTAATTATTTAACTTATATCTCGCTTATGGTTAGTTCTACATGAAAAATGCAAATAACTATTTTGTAGGAAATTTTATCACCTTTAATTTTGGTGAAAAAGTAAAAATTGATAGGAGTAACTGTTTTCGAGATATAAGCAAAAAACAAAAAAACTGTTACCTTAATTAAGCGCTTGCATATAAGCAAATTTAGTACTACTAGTATTGTTATTATAAATGTTATTGTTATTAATATGACGACTAAAGACAACTCTAAGACTTTTGTGACTTTTATGTCTCCTCCTTTTTCCTCTACTAAAGTGTTAGACACAATTAATTTAGTTTAATTTCAGTTTTTCAAACATTTTATTTTAAAGCTAATTTTTGTTGAATATTAAAAACTATAAAATGGCTTAGATTGCCTAAAAACACAGATCACACATGATCTTTTGCATAGAAATGAGAAAACGCTCATGTAACACACAAAATAAGCTCCATTTTTCCTTATTAAAAGTATTATTATTATTATTACTTTTGTTACTATTACTATTATTATTATTATTATTATTATTATTATTATTATTATTATTATTATTATTATTATTATTAACTTTTGTATAGTAAATGTTTTTATACCAGTTTTAAAATGAGTTATTAATTTTAGTCAATTTCTTGCCTAAAAACTATAAAATGGCTTAGATTGCCTAAAAACACAGATCACACATTATCTTTTGCATAGAAATGAGAAAACGCTCATATAACACAAAATAAGCTTCATTTTTGCTTAGAAAACCTAGCTTACTTTTATTACTACTATTATTATTATTTTTATTATCATTATTATTATTTCTATTATTTTTATTATTATTATTACTATTATTATTATTATTATTATTATTATTATTATTATTATTAAAAACCGATTATAACTTTTGTATAGTAAATGTTTTTATACCAGTTTTAAAATGAGTTATTAATTTTAGACAATTTCTTGCCTAAAAACACAGATCACAGATTATCTCTTGCATAGAAATGAGAAAACGCTCATATAACACACAAAATAAGCTTCATTTTTGCTTAGAAATCTATGCTTACTTTTATTACTATTATTATTTTTATTATTATTTTTGTTATTATTATTATTATTTCTATTATTATTATTATTATTATTTATATTATTATTATTATTATTATTATTATTATTATTATTATTATTATTATTATTATTATTATTATTATTATTATTAACTTTTGTATAGTAAATGTTTTTATACCAGTTTTAAAATGAGTTATTAATTTTAGACAATTTCTTGCCTAAAAACACAGATCACAGATGATTTCTTGCATAGAAATGAGAAAACGCTCATATAACACACAAAATAAGCTTCATTTTTGCTTAGAAAACTAAGCTTACTTTTATTACTATTATTATTTTTATTATTATTATTATTATTATTATTATTATTATTATTATTATTATTATTATTATTATTATTATTATTATTGTTATTGTTATTGTTATTATTATTATTATTATTAAAAACTTATATTAAACAGACAGAAAACGTCGTATTCTGACACATAAAAACGAATTACGTTATAGACTTGACGAGAACGGCGTATCTCGGACTCTTATAGGACTCTTATAGAGTCAAAAAGTATCAGTTTGGATTAAAACAAATTATTTTTGTTGACTCTCAGTCTGAATTGTTCATCAGTTCAAACAAAAACGGCTTATTTTAGACGATCTTTTGCTTTGAACAAGAAAACTTACATCGAATATACTAAAAACGTATTAATCTGGCATAAAAGAGCAATTTATGTATCACTTTGGATAAAGAGAGCTAATCCTTTTCGTTTCATTGCCTAAAATATACAATTGTTAAAAAATCTAACAAAAACGCTGTATTCTAGCACAAAATACTAATTACATTATAGTTTCGACGACAATACCTTATTTGGAATGATTCTATGCTTCCAAACGAGTAAATTTTTATTAAACAGATGCCAAACTTCATGTTTTGTCCTATAAAGACATTTTATATTGCAGGTTGTATTAAAACAAAATATTTTCGTTGATTCTTTGTTAGAAGCAGCAAACCTAACATTAAAGAATCTGAAAACTTTGTATTCGGACACAAACCACCGAATTTTGTATCAGTTTAGACAAAAACGGTTGATTTTCGACAATATTTTGCTTTCAACAAGAAAACTTATATCAAACTGACTAAAAACGTCTTATTTTAGCACAAAACATAAGATTTGCGTTATAGTCTTAAAGCTGATTCACGCCACAGTTTGGATAAAAACCAAATATTTTTGTTAATTCATTGTTACAAACAAGAAACCTTACATCAAGGAAACTGAAAACCCCTTATTCAGGCACAGAAATTCGAATTACGTTTCAGTCTAGACAAAAACTGCTTATTTTAGACGATCTTTTGTCTTGAACACGAAAACTTACATTAAAAAGATTAAAAACGTCTTATTCTGGCTGAAAACTGCAAATTATATATTACTCTTGATAAAAGCAATTTATCCTGATTACTCCTTTGCTTAGAATAGAGCAAACTTGTATAAAACTTAATGAAAACTTTAAATTTCGTCTCAAAGAAATAATTTACGTTATAGTTTTGACCAGCACTGTTTATTTCAAACGAATTTATGATTCGAAACTAATGAACTTTTATGGGGCAGATGCAAAACCACATATTACCATACAAAGCGTTGTTTTAAAGCAAAGTATTACCTTTTGCAACAAGAAATTTCACGTCAAAGAAACTGAAAACTTCGTATCCATGCATAAATATCGAATTACGTATCAGTTTAGGCAAATACAGCTTATTTTAAACGATTCCTTGCTATAAACAAGAAAAATTTTATCAAGCATATTGAAAACGTCTTATTCTCGAAAATAAGAGCAAATTATGTTTCAGTTTTAACAAAAGCGGATTACTCTGTTTGATTCTATGCTTAGAGTAGAGTAAACTACTATAAAACGTAATGAAAACTCTATATTCAAGCTCAAAAGAACAAATTACGTTATAGTTTTGGCAAAAAAAAATATTTCGGACGATTTCATACTTTGAAGTAAGCAAACTTTAATTGAACAAGTGCAAAAGCTAATACTTTGCTTTAAAATAACGATTTATGTGGTAATATGGTATTTTGCATCTGTCCTATAAAAGTATACTCGTTTCGCTCCATTGAATCATTCGAAATAAATTATTTTGACACAACAACAACGAAAATAATTTGTTTTTGTTTAAACTGTATCATAAGTCGCTTTTATAAAACGAACTAAGACGTTTGGCATTTGTTTAGTGAAAGTTTTCTCGTTTGGGGACAAAATCGTTTGAAATTAACAGTTCTGGTCAAAACTATAACGTAAATTATTTCTTTGAGACAAAATTTAAAGTTTTCATTAAGTTTTATACAAGTTTGCTCTATTCTAACCAAAGGAGTAATCAGGATAAACTGCTTTTATCCAAAGTAATACATAATTTGCAGTTTTGAGCCAGAATAAGACGTTTTTAATCTTTTTAATGTAAGTTTTCGTGTTCAAAAGAAAGAGTCGTCTAAAATAAGCAATTTGTGTCTAGACTGAAACGTAATTTGATTTTCTGGGCCTGAATAAGAGGTTTTCAGTTTCTTTGATGTAAGGTTTCTTGTTTGTAACAATAAATAAACGAAAATCATTGGTTTTAATCCAAACTGTGACATAAATCGTTTTTTAAAGGCGAAATCAGACGTTTTGCCTCTGTTCAGTGAAAGTATACTGGTTTCAAAGCATAGAATCGTTTGAAATTAACAGTTCTCGTCAAGACTATAACGCAAATCTTTAAAGTGATACAAAGAAATAATTTACGTTATAGTTTCAATTTCAAACGATTTTATGCCCCCAAACGAGAAAACTTTCACTAAACAGATGCCAATCGTCTTAGTTCGTTTTATAAAAGCGACTTATGTTACAGTTTAAACAAAAACAAATTATTTTCGTTGTTGTTGTGTCAAAATAATTTATTTCGAATGATTCAATGGAGCGAAACGAGTAAACTTTTATAGGACAGATGCAAAATACCATATTACCACATAAATCGTTATTTTATAGCAAAGTATTAGCTTTTGCACTTGTTCAATTAAAGTTTGCTTACTTCGAAGTATGTAATCGTCCAAAATATTTTTTTTTGCCAAATCTATAACGTAATTAGTTCTTTTGAGCTTGAATATAGAGTTTTCATTACGTTTTATAGTAGTTTACTCTACTCTAAGCATAGAATCAAACAGAGTAATCCGCTTTTGTTAAAACTGATACATAATTTGCTCTTATTTTCGAGAATAAGACGTTTTCAATATGCTTGATAAAATTTTTCTTGTTTATAGCAAGGAATCGTTTAAAATAAGCTGTATTTGCTTAAACTGATACGTAATTCGTTATTTATGCATGGATACGAAATTTTCAGTTTCTTTGACGTGAAGTTTCTTGTTGCAAAAGGTAATACTTTGCTTTAAAACAACGCTTTATATGGTAATATGTGGTTTTGCATCTGCCCCATAAAAGTTTATTAGTTTCGAATCATAAATTCGTTTGAAATAAACAGTGCTGGTCAAAACTATAACGTAAATTATTTCTTTGAGACAAAATTTAAAGTTTTCATTAAGTTTTATACAAGTTTACTCTATTCTAAGTAAAGGAGTAATCAGGATAAATTGCTTTTATCTAGAGTAATATAAAATTTGCAGTTTTCAGCCAGAAAAAGACGTTTTTAATCTTTTTAATGTAAGTTTTCGTGTTCAAGACAAAAGATCGTCTAAAATAAGCAGTTTTTGTCCAGACTGAAACGTAATTCGAATTTCTGTGCCTGAATAAGGGGTGTTCAGTTTCTTTGATGTAAGGTTTCTTGTTTGTAACAATGAATTAACAAAAATATTTGGTTTTTATCCAAACTGTGGCATGAATCAGCTTTAAGACTATAACGCAAATCTTTTGTTTTATGCTAAAATAAGACGTTTTTAGTCAGTTTGATATAAGTTTTCTTGTTCAAAGCAAAATATTGTCGAAAATCAACCGTTTTTGTCTAAACTGATACAAAATTCGGTGGTTTGTGTCCGAATACAAAGTTTTCAGATTCTTTAATGTTAGGTTTGCTGCTTCTAACAAAGAATCAACGAAAATATTTTGTTTTAATACAAACTGCAATATAAAATGTCATCATAGGACAAAACATGATGTTTGGCATCTGTTTAATAAAAATTTACTCGTTTGGAAGCATAGAATCATTCCAAATAAGCTATTCTTGTCGAAACTATAATGTAATTAGTATTTTGTGCTACAATACAGCGTTTTTGTTAGATTTATTAACAATTTTGTCTATTTTAAGCAATGAAACGAATAGGATTAGCTGCCTTTATCTAAAGTGATACATAAATTGCTCTTTTATGCCAGATTAATACGTTTTTAGTCTGTTCGATGTAAGTTTTCTTTTTCAAAGCAAAAGATCGTCTAAAATAAGCCGTTTTTGTTTGAACTGATGAACAATTCAGACTGAGAGTCAACAAAAATAATTTATTTTAATCCAAACTGATACTTTTTGACCCTATAAGAGTCCTATAAGAGTCCGAGATACGCCGTTCTCGTCAAGTCTATAACGTAATTCGTTTTTTTGTGTCAGAATACGACGTTTTCTGTCTGTTTAATATAAGTTTTTAATAATAATAATAATAATAATAATAATAATAATAATAACAATAATAATAATAATAATAATATTAATAATAATAATAATAATAATAATAATAATAATAAAAATAATAATACTAATAATAGTAATAATAATAATAATAATAAAAATAATAATAGTAATAAAAGTAAGCTTAGTTTTCTAAGCAAAAATGAAGCTTATTTTGTGTTATATGAGCGTTTTCTCATTTCCATGCAAGAAATCATCTGTGATCTGTGTTTTTAGGCAAGAAATTGACTAAAATTAATAACTCATTTTAAAACTGGTATAAAAACATTTACTATACAAAAGTTAATAATAATAATAATAATAATAATAATAATAATAATAATAATAATAATAATAATAATAATAATAATAATAATAATAATAATAATAATAATAATAATGAATGAAGCTTATTTTGTGTGTTATATGAGCGTTTTCTCATTTCTATGCAAGAGATCATCTGTGATCTGTGTTGTTAGGCAAGAAATTGAATAAAATTAATAACTCATTTTAAAACTGGTATAAAAACATTTACTATACAAAAGTTAATAATAATAATAATAATAATAATAATAATAATAATAATAATAATAGTAATAAAATAATAATAATAATAATAATAATAATAATAATAATAATAATAATAATAATAATAATAATAATAATAATAATAATAATAATAATAATAATAATAATAATAATAATAATAATAATAATAATAATAATAATAATAATAATAATAATAATGATAATAATACTTATAATATTGAATTTCTTTCTAAATTAAAGCTTAGTTTTTTTAAGCAAAAATGATGCTTATTTTGTGTTATCTGAGCGTTTTCTCATTTCTATGCAAGAAATCATCTGTGATCTGTGTTTTTAGGCAAGAAATTGTCTAAAATTAATAACTCATTTTAAAACTGGTATAAAATCATTTACTATACAAAAGTTAATAATAATAATAATAACAATAATAATAATAATAATAATAATAATAGTAATAGTAACAAAAGTAATAATAATAATAATAATACTTTTAATAAGGAAAAATGGAGCTTATTTTGTGTGTTACATGAGCGTTTTCTCATTTCTATGCAAAAGATCATGTGTGATGTGTGTTTTTAGGCAATCTAAACCATTTTATAGTTTTTAATATTTAACAAAAATTTGCTTTAAAATAAAATGTTTGAAAAACTGAAATTAAACTAAATTAATTGTGTCTAACACTTTAGTAGAGGAAAAAGGAGGAGACATAAAAGTCACTAAAGTCTTCAGAGTCGTTTTTAAATGCTGCATTTTCGTCTTCCTCTCAAACATTGAAAACTGAATTACATTTTTGTTCAGTAACTGTAACAGTTTTTACTTTGGTTTTTTGCTAATATCTCGAAAACAGTTACTTCTATCAATTTTTATCTTTCTTTTAAAATTAAAGCTGATAAAATTTCCTACAAAATAGTTATTTGCATTTTTCATGTAAGACTAACCATAAGCGAGATATAAGTTTAAAAATTATTAATATTTAAAAAAAAAGTGCTTTAACAGAAAATGTCTTGTGATTTAAAATACACTTAATTTATTGGGTCCAATACTTTATTAGAAGAAAAAGGAGGTGACATAAAAGTCGCTGAAGTCTTCAGAGTCGTTTTTAAATGCTGCATTTTCGTCTTCGTCTCAAACATTGAAAACTAAATTACATTTTTGTTCAGTAACAGTTACAGTATTCTTATTGGTTTTTTGCTTATATCTCGAAAACAGTTACTCCTATCAATTTTTATCTTTCTTTCAAAATTAAAGCTGATAAAATTTCCTACAAAATAGTTATTTGCATTTCTTTTGTAAGACCAAACATAAGCGAGTTATAGAGTTGGATATAAATAATCTTTAACAAAAATTTGCTTTAAAATATAATGTTTGAAAAACCGAAATTAAACTAAATTAATTGAGTCTAACACTTTAGTATAGGAAAAAGGAGAAGACATAAAAGTCACCAAAGTCTTCAGAGTCGTTTTTAGTCGTAATATTAATAACAATAACATTAATAATAATAATAACGCTGCATTTTCGTCTTCGTCTCAAACATTGAAAACTGAATTACATTTTTGTTCAGTAACAGTTACAGTTTTCTTATTGGTTTTTTGCTTATATCTCGAAAACAGTTACTCCTATCAATTTTTATCTTTTTTTCAAAATTAAAGCTGATAAAATTTCCTACAAAATAGTTATTTGCATTTTTCTTGTAAGACCAACCATAAGCGAGTTATAGAGTTAGATATAAATAATATTTAACAAATGTTATTGTTATTAATATGACGACTAAAGACGACTCTGAAACCTTTAGTGACATTTATGTCTTCTCCTTTTATTATATTTATTTTTATTTATATAATTATTTTGTAGGAAATTTTATCAGCTTTAATTTTAAAAGAAAGATAAAAATTGATAGGAGTAACTGTTTTCGAGATATAAGCAAAAAACCAATAAGAAAACTGTAACTGTTACTGAACAAAAATGTAATTCAGTTTTCAATGTTTGAGACGAAGACGAAAATGCAGCATTTAAAATCGACTCTGAAGACTTCAGTGACTTATATGTCACCTCTTTTTTCTTCTAATAAAGTATTGGACCTAATAAATTAAGTGTATTTTAAATCACAAAACATTTTCTGTTAAAGCACCTTTTTTTTAAATATTAATTATTTTCAAACTTATATCTCGCTTATGGTTAGTCCTACATGAGAAATGCAAATAACTATTTTGTAGGAAATTTTATCAGCTTTAATTTTAGTAAAAAGATAAAAATTGATAAGAGTAACTGTTTTCGAGATATAAGCAAGAAACCAAAAAACTGTTACCTTAATTAAGCGATTGCATATAAGCAAATTTAGTACTATTAGTATTATTATTATTAATGTTATTGTTATTAATATGACGACTAAAGACGACTCTGAAACCTTTAGTGACATTTATGTCTTCTCCTTTTATTATATTTATTTTTATTTATATAATTATTTTGTAGGAAATTTTATCAGCTTTAATTTTAAAAGAAAAATAAAAATTGATAGGAGTAACTGTTTTCGAGATATAAGCAAAAAACCAATAAGAAAACTGTAACTGTTACTGAACAAAAATGTAATTCAGTTTTCAATGTTTGAGACGAAGACGAAAATGCAGCATTTAAAATCGACTCTGAAGACTTCAGTGACTTATATGTCACCTCCTTTTTCTTCTAATAAAGTATTGGACTTAATAAATTAAGTGTATTTTAAATCACAAAACATTTTCTGTTAAAGCAATTTTTTTTTTAAATATTAATTATTTTCAAACTTATTTCTCGCTTATGGTTAGTCCTACATGAAAAATGCAAATTACTATTTTGTAGGAAACTTTATCAGCTTTAATTTTAGTAAAAAGATAAAAATTGATAGGAGTAACTGTTTTCGAGATGTAAGCAAGAGACCAAAAAACTGTTACCTTAATTAAGCGCTTGCATATAAGCAAATTTAGTACTAAAAACAACTCTGAAGACTTTGGTGACTTTTATGTCTTCTCATTTTTCCTCTACTAAAGTGTTTGACCCAATTAAATTAGTTTAATATCGGTTTTTCAAACATTTTATTTTAAAGCAAATTTTTGTTAAAGATTATTTATATCCAACTCTATAACTCGCTTATGGTTGGTCCTACAAAAAAATGCAAATAACTATTTTGTAGGAAATTTTATCAGCTTTAATTTTGAAAGAAAGATAAAAATTAATAGGAGTAACTGTTTTCGAGATATAAGCAAAAAACCAATAAGAAAACTGTAACTGTTACTGAACAAAAATGTAATTCAGTTTTCAATGTTTGAGACGAAGACGAAAATGCAGCATTATTATTATTATTAATGTTATTGTTATTAATATGACGACTAAAAACGATTCTGAAGTCTTTGGTGACTTTTATGTCTTCTCCTTTTTCCTATACTAAAGTGTTAGACTCAATTAATTTAGTTTAATTTCGGTTTATCAAACATTATATTTTAAAGCAAATTTTTGTTAAAGATTATTTATATCCAACTCTATAACTCGCTTATGGTTGGTCTTACAAAAGAAATGCAAATAACTATTTTGTAGGAAATTTTATCAGCTTTAATTTTGAAAGAAAGATAAAAATTGATAGGAGTAATTGTTTTTGAGATATAAGCAAAAAACCAAAGTAAAAACCGTTACAGTTACAGAACAAAATGTAATTCAGTTTTCAATGTTTGAGACGAAGACGAAAATGCAGCATTTAAAAACGACTCTGAAGACTTCAGCGACTTTTATGTCACCTCCTTTTTCTTCTAATATAGTATTGGACCCAATAAATTAAGTGTATTTTAAATCACAAGACATTTTCTGTTAAAGTACTTTTTTTTTAAATATTAATAATTTTTAAACTTATATCTCGCTTATGCTTAGTCTTACATGAAAAATGCAAATAACTATTTTGTAGAAAATTTTATCAGCTTTAATTTTAGTAAAAAGATAAAAATTGATATAAGTAACTGTTTTCCAGATATAAGCAAGAAACCAAAAAACTGTTACCTTAATTAAGCGTTTGCATGTAAGCAAATTTAGTACTATTAGTATTATTATTAATATTATTGTTATTAATATGACGACTAAAGACGACTCTGAAACCTTTAGTAACCTTTATGTCTTCTCCTTTTTCCTCTACTAAAGTGTTAGACACAATTAATTTAGTTTAATTTTAGTTTTTCAAACATTTTATTTTAAAGCAAGTTTTTGTTAAATATTATTTATACCCAACTCTATAACTCGCTTATGGTTGGTCCTACAAGAAAAATGTAAATAACTATTTTGTAGGAAATTTTATCAGCTTTAATTTTGAAAGAAAGATAAAAATTGATAGGAGTAACTGTTTTCGAGATATAAGCAAAAAACCAATAAGAAAACTGAAACTGTTACTGAACAAAAATGTAATTCAGTTTTCAATGTTTGAGACGAAGACGAAAATGCAGCATTATTGTTATTATTAATGTTATTGTTATTAATATGACAACTAAAAACGACTCTGAAGACTTTGGTGACTTTTATGTCTTTTCCTTTTTCCTATACTAAAGTGTTAGACTCAATTAATTTAGTTTAATTTCGGTTTTTCAAACATTATATTTTAAAGCAAATTTTTGTTAAAGATTATTTATATCCAACTCTATAACTCGCTTATGGTTGGTCTTACAAAAGAAATGCAAATAACTATTTTGTAGGAAATTTTATCAGCTTTAATTTTGAAAGAAAGATAAAAATTGATAGGAGTAATTGTTTTCGAGATATAAGCAAAAAACCAAAGTAAAAACTGTTACAGTTATTGAACAAAAATGTAAGTTTTCGAGATATAAGCAAGAAACTGTTACCTTAATTAAGCGCTTGCATATAAGCAAATTTAGTACTATTAGTATTATTATTATTAATGTTATTGTTATTGATATGACGACTAAGAACGACTCTCAAGACTTTGGTGACTTTTATGTCACCTCCTTTTTCTTCTAATAAAGTATTGGACCCAATAAATTAAGTGTATTTTAAATCACAAGACATTTTCTGTTAAAGCACTTTTTTTTTAAATATTAATTATTTTTAAACTTATATCTCGCTTATGGTTAGTCCTACATGAAAAATGCAAATTACTACTTTGTAGGAAATTTTATTTTTTAGTTTTTCAAACATTTTATTTTAAAGCAAGTTTTTGTTAAATATTATTTATATCCAACTCTATAACTCGCTTATGGTTGGTCCTACAAGAAAAATGCAAATAACTATTTTGTAGGAAATTTTATCAGCTTTAATTTTGAAAGAAAGATAAAAATTGATAGGAATAATTGTTTTCGAGATATAAGCAAAAAACCAAAGTGAAAACTGTTACAGTAACTAAACAAAAATGTAATTCAGTTTTCAATGTTTGAGACGAAGACGAAAATGCAGCATTTAAAAACGACTCTGAAGACTTTTGTGACTTTTAAGTCACCTCCTTTTTCTTCTAATAAAGTATTGGACCCATTAAATTAAGTGTATTTTAAATCACAAGACATTTTCTGTTAAAGCACTTTTTTTTTAAATATTAATTATTTTCAAACTTATATCTCGCTTATGGTTAGTCCTACATGAAAAATGCAAATAACTATTTTGTAGGAAATTTTATCAGCTTTAATTTTAGTAAAAAGATAAAAATTAATAGGAGTAACAGTTTTCGAGATATAAGCAAGAAACCAAAAAACTGTTTACCTTAATTAAGCGCTTGCATATAAGCAAATTTAGTACTAAAAACAACTCTGAAGACTTTGGTGATTTTTATGTCTTTTCCTTTTTCCTCTACTAAAGTGTTAGACCCAATTAATTTAGTTTAATATCGGTTTTTCAAACATTTTATTTTAAAGCAAATTTTTGTTAAAGATTATTTATATCCAACTCTATAACTCGCTTATGGTTGGTCCTACAAAAAAATGGAAATAACTATTTTGTAGGAAATTTTATCAGCTTTAATTTGAAAAAAAGATAAAAATTGATACGAGTAACTGTTTTCGAGATATAAGCAAGAAACCAAAAAACTGTTACCTTAATAAAGAGCTTGCATATAAGCAAATTTAGTACTATTAGTATTATTATTATTAATGTTATTGTTATTAATATGACGACTAAGGACGACTCTGAAACATTTAGTGACTTTTATGTCTTCTCCTTTTTCCTATACTAAAGTGTTAGATCCAATTAATTTAGTTTAATTTCGGTTTTTCAAACATTTTATTTTAAAGCAAATTTTTGTTAAAGATTATTTATATCCAACTCTATAACTCGCTTATGGTTGGTCTTACAAAAGAAATGCAAATAACTATTTTGTAGGAAATTTTATCAGCTTTAATTTTGAAAGAAAGATAAAAATTGATAGGAGTAATTGTTTTCGAGATATAAGCAAAAAACCAAAGTGAAAACTGTTACAGTTACTGAACAAAAATGTAATTCAGTTTTCAATGTTTGAGACGAAGACGAAAATGCAGCATTTAAAAACGACTCTGAAGACTTCAGTGACTTTTATGTCACCTCCTTTTTTTTTAATAGAGTATTGGTCCCAATAAATTAAGTGTATTTTAAATCACAAGACATTTTCTGTTAAAGCACTTTTTTTTTAAATATTAATTATTTTCAAACTTCTATCTCGCTTATGGTTAGTCCTACATAAAAAATGCAAATAACTATTTTGTAGGAATTTTTATCAGCTTTAATTTTAGTAAAAAGATAAAAATTGATAGGAGTAACTGTTTTCGAGATATAAACAAGAAACTGTTACCTTAATTAAGCGCTTGCATATAAGCAAATTTAGTAATATTAGTATTATTATTATTAATGTTATTGTTATTAATAGGACGACTAAAGACGACACTGAAACATTTAGTGACTTTTATGTCTTCTCCTTTTTCCTCTACTAAAGTGTTAGACACAATTAATTTAGTTTAATTCCGGTTTTTCAAGCATTTTATTTTAAAGCAAATTTTTGTTAAATATTATTTATATCCAACTCTATAACTCGTTTATGCTTGGTCCTACAAGAAAAATGTTAATAACTATTTTGTTGGAAATTTTATCAGCTTTAATTTTGAAAGAAAGATAAAATTTGATAGGAGTAACTGTTTTCGAGATATAAGCAAAAAACCAATAAGAAAACTGTAACTGTTACTGAACAAAAATGTAACTCAGTTTTCAATGTTTGAGACGAAGACAAAAATGTAGCATTTATTTAAGAGTCGTTTTTAATCGTCATATTAATAACAATAACATTAATAATAATAATACTAATAATACTAAATTTGCTTATATGCAAACGCTTAATTAAGGTAACAGTTTTTTGGTTTCTTGATTATATCTCGAAAACAGTTACTCCTATCAATTTTTATCTTTTTACTAAAATTAAAGCTGATAAAATTTCATACAAAATAGTTATTTGCATTTTTCATGTAGGACTAACCATAAGCGAGATATAAGTTTGAAAATAATTAATATTTAAAAAAAAAGTGCTTTAACAGAAAATGTCTTGTGATTTAAAATACACTTAATTTATTGGGTCCAATACTTTATTAGAAGAAAAAGGAGGTGACATAAAAGTCACTGACGTCTTCAGAGTCGTTTTTAAATGCTGCATTTTTGTCTTCGTCTCAAACATTGAAAACTGAGTTACATTTTTGTTCAGTAACAGTTACAGTTTTCTTATTGGTTTTTTGCTTATATCTCGAAAACAGTTACTCCTATCAAATTTTACCTTTCTTTCAAAATTAAAGCTGATAAAATTTCCAACAAAATAGTTATTTACATTTTCCTTGTAGGACCAAGCATAAACGAGTTACAGAGTTGGATATAAATAATATTTAACAAAAATTTGCTTTAAAATAAAATGCTTGAAAAACCGGAATTAAACTAAATTAATTGTGTCTAACACTTTAGTAGAGGAAAAAGGAAAAGACATAAAAGTCACTAAATGTTTCAGAGTCGTCTTTAGTCGCCCTATTAATAACAATAACATTAATAATAATAATACTAATAGTACTAAATTTGCTTATATGCAAGCGCTTTATCAAGGTAACAGTTTTTTGGTTTCTTGCTTATATCTCGAAAACAGTTACTCCTATCAATTTTTATCTGTTTACTAAAATTAAAGCTGATAAAATTTCCTACAAAATAGTTATTTGCATTTTTCATGTAGGACTAACCTTAAGCGAGATATAAGTTTGAAAATAATCAATATTTAAAAAAAAAGTGCTTTAACAGAAAATGTCTTGTGATTTAAAATACACTTAATTTATTGGGTCCAATACATTATTAGAAGAAAAAGGAGGTGACTTAAAAGTCACAGAAGTCTTCAGAGTCGTTTTTAAATGCTGCATTTTCGTCTTCGTCTCAAACATTGAAAACTGAATTACATTTTTGTTTAGTAACTGTAACAGTTTTCACTTTGGTTTTTTGCTTATATCTCGAAAACTATTATTCCTATCAATTTTTATCTTTCTTTCAAAATTAAAGCTGATAAAATTTCCTACAAAATAGTTATTTGCATTTTTCATGTAGGACTAACCATAAGCGAGATATAAGTTTGAAAATAATTAATATTAAAAAAAAGTGCTTTAACAGAAAATGTCTTGTGATTTAAAATACACTTAATTTAATGGGTCCAATACTTTATTAGAAGAAAAAGGAGGTGACATAAAAGTCAGTGAAATCTTCAGAGTCGATTTTAAATGCTGCATTTTCGTCTTTGTCTCAAACATTGAATACTGAATTACATTTTTGTTTAGTAACAGTTACAGTTTTCTTATTGGTTTTTTGCTTATATCTCGAAAACAGTTACTCCTATCAATTTTTATCTTTCTTTCAAAATCAAAGCTGATAAAATTTCCTACAAAATAGTTATTGGCATTTTTTTTGTAGGACCAACCATAAGCGAGTTATAGAGTTGGATATAAATAATCTTTAACAAAAATTTGCTTTAAAATAAAATGTTTGAAAAACCGAAATTAAACTAAATTAATTAAGACTAACACTTTAGTTGAGGAAAAAGGAGAAGACATAAAAGTCACCAAAGTTTTGAGAGTTGTTTTTAGTCGTCATATTAATAACAATAACATTAATAATAATAATACTAATAGTACTAAATTTGCTTATATGCAAGCGCTTTATTAAGGTAACAGTTTTTTGGTTTCTTGCTTATATCTCGAAAACAGTTACTCCTATCAATTTTTATCTTTTTACTAAAATTAAAGCTGATAAAATTTCCTACAAAATAGTTGTTTGTATTTTTCTTGTAGGACCAAGCATAAGTGAGTTATAGAGATAGATATAAATAATATTTAACAAAAATTTGCTTTAAAATAAAATGTTTGAAATACTGAAATTAAACTAAATTAATTGTGTCTAACACTTTAGTATAGGAAAAAGGAGAAGACATAAAAGTCACCAAAGTCTTCAGAGTCGTTTTTAGTCGTCATATTAATAACAATAACATTAATAATAATAATACTAATAGTACTAAATTTGCTTATATGCAAGCGCTTTATTAAGGTAACAGTTTTTTGGTTTCTTGCTTATATCTTGAAAACAGTTACTCCTATCAATTTTTATCTGTTTACTAAAATTAAAGCTGATAAAATTTCCTACAAAATAGTTAATTGCATTTTTTATGTAGGACTAACCATAAGCGAGATATAAGTTTGAAAATAATCAATATTTAAAAAAAAGTGCTTTAACAGAAAATGTCATGTGATTTAAAATACACTTAATTTATTGGGTCCAATACATTATTAGAAGAAAAAGGAGGTGACTTAAAAGTCACAGAAGTCTTCAGAGTCGTTTTTAAATGCTGCATTTTCGTCTTCGTCTCAAACATTGAAAACTGAATTACATTTTTGTTTAGTAACTGTAACAGTTTTCACTTTGGTTTTTTGCTTATATCTCGAAAACAATTATTCCTATCAATTTTTATCTTTCTTTCAAAATTAAAGCTGATAAAATTTCCTACAAAATTGTTATTTGCATTTTTCTTGTAGGACCAACCATAAGCGAGTTATAGAGTTGGATATAAATAATATTTAACAAAAACTTGCTTTAAAATAAAATGTTTGAAAAACTAAAAAATAAAATTTCCTACAAAATAGTAATTTGCATTTTTCATATTGGACCAACCATAAGCGAGATATAAGTTTAAAAATAATTAATATTAAAAAAAAAAGTGCTTTAACAGAAAATGTCTTGTGATTTAAAATACACTTAATTTATTGGGTCCAATACTTTATTAGAAGAAAAAGGAGGTGACATAAAAGTCACCAAAGTCTTGAGAGTCGTTCTTAGTCGTCATATCAATAACAATAACATTAATAGTAATAATACTAATAGTACTAAATTTGCTTATATGCAAGCGCTTAATTAAGGTAACAGTTTCTTGCTTATATCTCGAAAACTTACATTTTTGTTCATTAACTGTAACAGTTTTTACTTTGGTTTTTTGCTTATATTTCGAAAACAATTACTCCTATCAATTTTTATCTTTCTTTCAAAATTAAAGCTGATAAAATTTCCTACAAAATAGTTATTTGCATTTTTCTTGTAAGACCAACCATAAGCGAGTTATAGAGTTGGGTATAAATAATATTTAACAAAAACTTGCTTTAAAATAAAATGTTTGAAAAACTAAAATTAAACTAAATTAATTGTGTCTATCACTTTAGTAGAGGAAAAAGGAGAAGAGATAAAGGTCACTAAAGGTTTCAGAGTCGTCTTTAGTCGTCATATTAATAACAATAACATTAATAATAATACTAATAGTACTAAATTTGCTTACATGCAAACGCTTAATTAAGGTAACAGTTTTTTGGTTCCTTGCTTATATCTGGAAAACAGTTACTTATATCAATTTTTATCTTTTTACTAAAATTAAAGCTGATAAAATTTTCTACAAAATAGTTATTTGCATTTTTCATGTAAGACTAAGCATAAGCGAGATATAAGTTTAAAAATGATTAATATTTAAAAAAAAAGTGCTTTAACAGAAAATGTCTTGTGATTTAAAATACACTTAATTTATTGGGTCCAATACTATATTAGAAGAAAAAGGAGGTGACATAAAAGTCGCTGAAGTCTTCAGAGTCGTTTTTAAATGCTGCATTTTCGTCTTCGTCTCAAACATTGAAAACTGAATTACATTTTTGTTCAGTAACTGTAACAGTTTTTACTTTGGTTTTTTGCTTATATCTCGAAAACAATTACTCCTATCAATTTTTATCTTTCTTTCAAAATTAAAGCTGATAAAATTTCCTACAAAATAGTTATTTGCATTTCTTTTGTAAGACCAACCATAAGCGAGTTATAGAGTTGGATATAAATAATCTTTAACAAAAATTTGCTTTAAAATATAATGTTTGAAAAACCGAAATTAAACTAAATTAATTGAGTCTAACACTTTAGTATAGGAAAAAGGAGAAGACATAAAAGTCACCAAAGACTTCAGAGTCGTTTTTAGTCGTCATATTAATAACAATAACATTAATAATAATAATAATGCTGCATTTTCGTCTTCGTCTCAAACATTGAAAACTGAATTACATTTTTGTTCAGTAACAGTTACAGTTTTCTTATTGGTTTCTTGCTTATATCTCGAAAACAGTTACTTCTATCAATTTTTATCTTTTTTTCAAAATTAAAGCTGATAACATTTCCTACAAAATAGTTGTTTGCATTTTTTTGTAGGACCAACCATAAGCGAGTTATAGAGTTGGATATAAATAATCTTTAATAAAAATTTTCTTTAAAATAAAATGTTTGAAAAACTAAAATTAAACCAAATTAATTGTGTCTAACACTTTAGTAGAGGAAAAAGGAGAAGACATAAAGGTCACTAAAGTCTTCAGAGTCGTTCTTAGTCGTCATATCAATAACAATAACATTAATAGTAATAATACTAATAGTACTAAATTTGCTTATATGCAAGCGCTTAATTAAGGTAACAGTTTCTTGCTTATATCTCGAAAACTTACATTTTTGTTCATTAACTGTAACAGTTTTTACTTTGGTTTTTTGCTTATATTTCGAAAACAATTACTCCTATCAATTTTTATCTTTCTTTCAAAATTAAAGCTGATAAAATTTCCTACAAAATAGTTATTTGCATTTCTTTTGTAAGACCAACCATAAGCGAGTTATAGAGTTGGATATAAATAATCTTTAACAAAAATTTGCTTTAAAATATAATGTTTGAAAAACCGAAATTAAACTAAATTAATTGAGTCTAACACTTTAGTATAGGAAAAAGGAGAAGACATAAAAGTCACCAAAGTCTTCAGAGTCGTTTTTAGTCGTCATATTAATAACAATAACATCAATAATAATAATAATGCTGCATTTTCGTCTTCGTCTCAAACATTGAAAACTGAATTACATTTTTGTTCAGTAACAGTTACAGTTTTCTTATTGGTTTTTTGCTTATATCTGGAAACAGTTACTCCTAACAATTTTTATCTTTCTTTCAAAATTAAAGCTGATAAAATTTCCTACAAAATAGTTATTTGCATTTTTCTTGTAAGACCAACCATAAGCGAGTTATAGAGTTGGGTATAAATAATATTTAACAAAAACTTGCTTTAAAATAAAATGTTTGAAAAACTAAAATTAAACTAAATTAATTGTGTCTATCACTTTAGTAGAGGAAAAAGGAGAAGAGATAAAGGTCACTAAAGGTTTCAGAGTCGTCTTTAGTCGTCATATTAATAACAATAACATTAATAATAATACTAATAGTACTAAATTTGCTTACATGCAAACGCTGCATTAAGGTAATAGTTTTTTGGTTTCTTGCTTATATCTCGAAAACAGTTACTCCTATCAATTTTTAACTTTTTACCAAAATTAAAGATGATAAAATTTCCTGCAAAATAGTTATTTGCATTTTTCATGTAGAACAAACCATAAGCGAGATATAAGTTTGAAAATAATTAATAATTAAAAAAAAATGTGTTTTAACAGAAAATGTCTTGTGATTTAAAATACACTTAATTTATTGGGTCCAATACTTTATTAGAAGAAAAAGGAGGTGACATAAAAGTCGCTGAAGTCTTCAGAGTCGTTTTTAAATGCTGCATTTTCGTCCTCGTCTCAAACATTGAAAACTGAATTACATTTTTGTTCAGTAACTGTAACAGTTTTTACTTTGGTTTTTTGCTTATATCTCGAAAACAATTACTCCTATCAATTTTTATCTTTCTTTCAAAATTAAAGCTGATAAAATTTCCTACAAAATAGTTATTTGCATTTCTTTTGTAAGACCAACCATAAGCGAGTTATAGAGTTGGATATAAATAATCTTTAACAAAAATTTGCTTTAAAATATAATGTTTGAAAAACCGAAATTAAACTAAATTAATTGAGTCTAACACTTTAGTATAGGAAAAAGGAGAAGACATAAAGGTCACTAAAGTCTTCAGAGTCGTTTTTAGTCGTCATATTAATAACAATAACATTAATAATAATAATACCAATAGTACTAAATTTGCTTATATGCAAGCGCTTAATTAAGGTAACAGTTTTTTGGTTTCTAGCTTATATCTCGAAAACAGATACTCCTATCAATTTTTACCTTTTTACCAAAATTAAAAGTGATAAAATTTCCTACAAAATAGTTATTTGCATTTTTCATGTAGGACTAACCATAAGCGAGATAGAAGTTTGAAAATAATTAATATTTAAAAAAAAAGTGCTTTAACAGAAAATGTCTTGTGATTTAAAATACACTTAATTTATTGGGACCAATACTCTATTAGAAGAAAAAGGAGGTGACATAAAAGTCACTGAAGTCTTCAGAGTCGTTTTTAAATGCTGCATTTTCGTCTTCGTCTCAAACATTGAAAACTGAATTACATTTTTGTTCAGTAACTGTAACAGTTTTCACTTTGGTTTTTTGCTTATATCTCGAAAACAATTACTCCTATCAATTTTTATCTTTCTTTCAAAATTAAAGCTGATAAAATTTCCAACAAAATAGTTATTTACATTTTTCTTGTAGGACCAAGCATAAACGAGTTATAGAGTTGGATATAAATAATCTTTAACAAAAATTTGCTTTAAAATAAAATGTTTGAAAAACCGAAATTAAACTAAATTAATTGGGTCTAGCACTTTAGTATAGGAAAAAGGAGAAGACATAAAAGTCACTAAATGTTTCAGAGTCGTCTTTTGTCGTCATATTAATAACAATAACATTAATAATAATAATACTAATAGTACTAAATTTGCTTATATGCAAGCGCTTTATTAAGGTAACAGTTTTTTGGTTTCTTGCTTATATCTCGAAAACAGTTACTCCTATCAATTTTTACCTTTTTTTCAAAATTAAAGCTGATAAAATTTCCTACAAAATAGTTATTTCCATTTTTTTGTAGGACCAACCATAAGCGAGTTATAGAGTTGGATATAAATAATCTTTAACAAAAATTTGCTTTAAAATAAAATGTTTGAAAAACCGATATTAAACTAAATTAATTGGGTCTAACACTTTAGTAGAGGAAAAAGGAGAAGACATAAAAATCACCAAAGTCTTCAGAGTTGTTTTTAGTACTAAATTTGCTTATATGCAAGTGCTTAATTAAGGTAACATTTTTTTGGTTTCTTGCTTATATCTCGAAAACAGTTACTCCTATCAATTTTTATCTTTTTACTAAAATTAAAGCTGATAAAATTTCCTACAAAATAGTAATTTGCATTTTTCATGTAGGACTAACCATAAGCGAGATATAAGTTTAAAAATAATTAATATTTAAAAAAAAGTGCTTTAACAGAAAATGTCTTGTGATTTAAAATACACTTAATTTATTGGGTCCAATACTTTATTAGAAGAAAAAGGAGGTGACATAAAAGTCACCAAAGTCTTGAGAGTCGTTCTTAGTCGTCATATCAATAACAATAACATTAATAATAATAATAATACTAATAGTACTAAATTTGCTTATATGCAAGCGCTTAATTAAGGTAACAGTTTCTTGCTTATATCTCGAAAACTTACATTTTTGTTCAGTAACTGTAACAGTTTTTACTTTGGTTTTTTGCTTATATCTCGAAAACAATTAATTACTCCTATCAATTTTTATCTTTCTTTCAAAATTAAAGCTGATAAAATTTCCTACAAAATAGTTATTTGCATTTCTTTTGTAAGACCAACCATAAGCGAGTTATAGAGTTGGATATAAATAATCTTTAACAAAAATTTGCTTTAAAATATAATGTTTGAAAAACCGAAATTAAATTGAGTCCAACACTTTAGTATAGGAAAAAGGAGAAGACATAAAAGTCACCAAAGTCTTCAAAGTCGTTTTTAGTCGTCATATTAATAACAATAACATTAATAATAATAATAATGCTGCATTTTCGTCTTCGTCTCAAACATTGAAAACTGAATTACATTTTTGTTCAGTAACAGTTACAGTTTTCTTATTGGTTTTTTGCTTATATCTCGAAAACAGTTACTCCTATCAATTTTTATCTTTCTTTCAAAATTAAAGCTGATAAAATTTCCTACAAAATAGTTATTTGCATTTTTCTTGTAGGACCAACCATAAGCGAGTTATAGAGTTGGATATAAATAATATTTAACAAAAACTTGCTTTAAAATAAAATGTCTGAAAAACTAAAATTAAACTAAATTAATTGTGTCTAACACTTTAGTAGAGGAAAAAGGAGAAGACATAAAGGTCACTAAAGGTTTCAGAGTCGTCTTTTGTCGTCATATTAATAACAATAACATTAATAATAATACTAATAGTACTAAATTTGCTTACATGCAAACGCTTAATTAGGGTAACAGTTTTTTGGTTTCTTGCTTATATCTCGAAAACAGTTACTCCTATCAATTTTTATCTGTTTACTAAAATTAAAGCTGATAAAATTTCCTACAAAATAGTTATTTGCATTTTTCATGTAGGACTAACCATAAGCGAGATATAAGTTTGAAAATAATCAATATTTAAAAAAAAATTGCTTTAACAGAAAATGTCATGTGATTTAAAATACACTTAATTTATTGGGTCAAATACATTATTAGAAGAAAAAGGAGGTGACTTAAAAGTCACAGAAGTCTTCAGAGTCGTTTTTAAATGCTGCATTTTCGTCTTCGTCTCAAACATTGAAAACTGAATTACATTTTTGTTTAGTAACTGTAACAGTTTTCACTTTGGTTTTTTGCTTATATCTCGAAAACAATTATTCCTATCAATTTTTATCTTTCCTTCAAAATTAAAGCTGATAAAATTTCCTACAAAATAGTTATTTGCATTTTTCTTGTAGGACCAACCATAAGCGAGTTATAGAGTTGGATATAAATAATATTTAACAAAAACTTGCTTTAAAATAAAATGTTTGAAAAACTAAAAAATAAAATTTCCTACAAAATAGTAATTTGCATTTTTCATATAGGACTAACCATAAGCGAGATCTAAGTTTAAAAATAATTAATATTTAAAAAAAAAGTGCTTTAACAGAAAATGTCTTGTGATTTAAAATACACTTAATTTATTGGGTCCAATACTTTATTAGAAGAAAAAGGAGGTGACATAAAAGTCACCAAAGTCTTGAGAGTCGTTCTTAGTCGTCATATCAATAACAATAACATTAATAATAATAATACTAATAGTACTAAATTTGCTTATATGCAAGTGCTTTATTAAGGTAACAGTTTATTGGTTTCTTGCTTATATCTCGAAAACAGTTACTCCTATCAATTTTTATCTTTTTACTAAAATTAAAGCTGATAAAATTTCCTACAAAATAGTTATTTGTATTTTTCTTGTAGGACCAAGCATAAGCGAGTTATAGAGATAGATATAAATAATATTTAACAAAAATTTGCTTTAAAATAAAATGTTTGAAATACTGAAATTAAACTAAATTAATTGTGTCTAACACTTTAGTAGAGGAAAAAGGAGAAGACATAAAAGTCACCAAAGTCTTCAGAGTCGTTTTTAGTCGTCATATTAATAACAATAACATTTATAATAACAATACTAGTAGTACTAAATTTGCTTATATGCAAGCGCTTAATTAAAGTAACAGTTTTTTTGTTTTTTGCTTATATCTCGAAAACAGTTACTCCTATCAATTTTTACTTTTTCACCAAAATTAAAGGTGATAAAATTTCCTACAAAATAGTTATTTGCATTTTTCATGTAGAACTAACCATAAGCAAGATATAAGTTTGAATGGGGCAGATGCAAAACCACATATTACCATATAAAGCGTTGTTTTAAAGCAAAGTATTACCTTTTGCAACAAGAAATTTCACGTCAAAGAAACTAAAAACTTCGTATCCATACATAAATATCGAATTACGTATCAGTTTAAGCAAATACAGCTTATTTTAAACGATTCCTTGTTATAAACAAGAAAAATTTTATCAAGCATATTGAAAACGTCTTATTCTCGAAAATAAGAGCAAATTATGTATCAGTTTTAACAAAAGCGGATTACTCTGTTTGATTCTATGCTTAGAGTAGAGTAAACTAGTATAAAACGTAATGAAAACTCTATATTCAAGCTCAAAAGAACAAATTACGTTATAGTTTTGGCAAAAAAAAATATTTCGGACGATTACATACTTCGAAGTAAGCAAACTTTAATTGAACAAGTGCAAAAGCTTTGCTTTAAAATAACGATTTATGTGGTAATATGGTATTTTGCATCTGTCCTATAAAAGTTTACTCGTTTTGCTCCATTGAATCATTCGAAATAAATTATTTTGACACAACAACAACGAAAATAATTTGTTTTTGTTTAAACTGTAACATAAGTCGCTTTTATAAAACGAACTAAAACGTTTGGCATCTGTTTAGTGAAAGTTTTCTCGTTTGGGGGCATAAAATCGTTTGAAATTAAAACTATAACGTAAATTATTTCTTTGTATCACTTTAAAGATTTGCGTTATAGTCTTGACGAGAACTGTTAACCTTAATTAAGCGTTTGCATGTAAGCAAATTTAGTACTATTAGTATTATTATTAATGTTATTGTTATTAATATGACGACTAAAGACGACTCTGAAACCTTTAGTGACCTTTATGTCTTCTCCTTTTTCCTCTACTAAAGTGTTAGACACAATTAATTTAGTTTAATTTTAGTTTTTCAAACATTTTATTTTAAAGCAAGTTTTTGTTAAATATTATTTATACCCAACTCTATAACTCGCTTATGGTTGGTCCTTCAAGAAAAATGCAAATAACTATTTTGTAGGAAATTTTATCAGCTTTAATTTTGAAAGAAAGATAAAAATTGATAGAAGTAACTGTTTTCGAGATATAAGCAAAAAACCAATAAGAAAACTGAAACTGTTACTGAACAAAAATGTAATTCAGTTTTCAATGTTTGAGACGAAGACGAAAATGCAGCATTATTATTATTATTAATGTTATTGTTATTAATATGACGACTAAAAACGATTCTGAAGACTTTGGTGACTTTTATGTCTTCTCCTTTTTCCTATACTAAAGTGTTAGACTCAATTAATTTAGTTTAATTTCGGTTTTTCAAACATTATATTTTAAAGCAAATTTTTGTTAAAGATTATTTATATCCAACTCTATAACTCGCTTATGGTTGGTCTTACAAAAGAAATGCAAATAACTATTTTGTAGGAAATTTTATCAGCTTTAATTTTGAAAGAAAGATAAAAATTGATAGGAGTAATTGTTTTCGAGATATAAGCAAAAAACCAAAGTAAAAACTGTTACAGTTATTGAACAAAAATGTAAGTTTTTGAGATATAAGCAAGAAACTGTTACCTTAATTAAGCGCTTGCATATATGCAAATTTAGTACTATTAGTATTATTATTATTAATGTTATTGTTATTGATATGACGACTAAGAACGACTCTCAAGACTTTGGTGACTTTTATGTCACCTCCTTTTTCTTCTAATAAAGTATTGGACCCAATAAATTAAGTGTATTTTAAATCACAAGACATTTTCTGTTAAAGCACTTTTTTTTAAATATTAATTATTTTTAAACTTATATCTCGCTTATGGTTAGTCCTACATGAAAAATGCAAATTACTATTTTGTAGGAAATTTTATTTTTTAGTTTTTCAAACATTTTATTTTAAAGCAAGTTTTTGTTAAATATTATTTATATCCAACTCTATAACTCGCTTATGGTTGGTCCTACAAGAAAAATGCAAATAACTATTTTGTAGGAAATTTTATCAGCTTTAATTTTGAAAAAAAGATAAAAATTGATAGGAATAATTGTTTTCGAGATATAAGCAAAAAACCAAAGTGAAAACTGTTACAGTAACTAAACAAAAATGTAATTCAGTTTTCAATGTTTGAGACGAAGACGAAAATGCAGCATTTAAAAACGACTCTGAAGACTTCTGTGACTTTTAAGTCACCTCCTTTTTCTTCTAATAATGTATTGGACCCAAAAAATTAAGTGTATTTTAAATCACAAGACATTTTCTGTTAAAGCACTTTTTTTTTAAATATTGATTATTTTCAAACTTATATCTCGCTTATGGTTAGTCCTACATGAAAAATGCAAATAACTATTTTGTAGGAAATTTTATCAGCTTTAATTTTAATAAACAGATAAAAATTGATAGAAGTAACTGTTTTCGAGATATAAGCAAGAAACCAAAAAACTGTTACCTTAATAAAGCGCTTGGATATAAGCAAATTTACTACTATTAGTATTATTATTATTAATGTTATTGTTATTAATATGACGACTAAAAACGACTCTGAAGACTTTGGTGACTTTTATGTCTTCTCCTTTTTCCTATACTAAAGTGTTAGACACAATAATTTAGTTTAATTTCAGTATTTCAAACATTTTATTTTAAAGCAAATTTTTGTTAAATATTATTTATATCTATCTCTATAACTCGCTTATGCTTGGTCCTACAAGAAAAATACAAATAACTATTTTGTAGGAAATTTTATCAGCTTTAATTTTAGTAAAAAGATAAAAATTGATAGGAGTAACTGTTTTCGAGATATAAGCAAGAAACCAAAAAACTGTTACCTTAATAAAGCGCTTGCATATAAGCAAATTTAGTACTATTAGTATTATTATTATTAATGTTATTGTTATTAATATGACGACTAAAAACGACTCTCAAAACTTTGGTGACTTTTATGTCTTCTCCTTTTTCCTCAACTAAAGTGTTAGTCTTAATTAATTTAGTTTAATTTCGGTTTTTCAAACATTCTATTTTAAAGCAAATTTTTGTTAGAGATTATTTATATCCAACTCTATAACTCGCTTATGGTTGGTCCTACAAAAAAATGCCAATAACTGTTTTGTGGGAAATTTTATCAGCTTTGATTTTGAAAGAAAGATAAAAATTGATAGGAGTAACTGTTTTCGAGATATAAGCAAAAAACCAATAAGAAAACTGTAACTGTTACTAAACAAAAATGTAATTCAGTATTCAATGTTTGAGACAAAGACGAAAATGCAGCATTTAAAATCGACTCTAAAGACTTCAGTGACTTTTATGTCACCTCCTTTTTCTTCTAATAAAGTATTGGACCCATTAAATTAAGTGTATTTTAAATCACAAGACATTTTCTGTTAAAGCACTTTTTTTTTAAATATTAATTATTTTCAAACTTATATAAATTTAGTACTATTAGTTTTATTATTATTAATGCTATTGTTATTAATATGACGACTAAAGACGATTCTGAAACCTTTAGGGACTTTTATGTCTTCTCCTTTTTCCTCCACTAAAGTGTTAGGCACAATTAATTTTGTTTAATTTCAGTTTTTCAAACATTTTATTTTAAAGCAAATTTTTGTTAGATATTATTTATATCCCTCTCTATAACTCGCTTATGCTTGTTCCTACAAGAAAAATGCAAATAATTACTTTGTTGGAAATTTTATCAGCTTTAATTTTGAAAGAAAGATAAAATTTGATAGGTGTAACTGTTTTCGAGAAATAAGCAAAAAACCAATAAGAAAACTGTAACTGTTACTGAACAAAAATGTAATTCAGTTTTCAATGTTTTAGACGAAGACAAAAATGCAGCATTTAAAAACGACTCTGAAAACTTCAGTGACTTTTATGTCACTTCCTTTTTCTTCTAATAAAGTATTGGACCCAATAAATTAAGTGTATTATAAATCACAAAACATTTTCTGTTAAAACACTTTTTTTTAATTATTAATTACTTTAAAACTTATATCTCGCTTATGGTTAGTTCTACATGAAAAATGCAAATAACTATTTTGTAGGAAATTTTATCACCTTTAATTTTAGTGAAAAAGTAAAAATTGATAGGAGTAACTGTTTTCGAGATATAAGCAAAAAACAAAAAAACTGTTACTTTAATTAAGCGCTTGCATATAAGCAAATTTAGTACTACTAGTATTGTTATTATAAATGTTATTGTTATTAATATGACGACTAAAGACAACTCTAAGACTTTAGTGACTTTTATGTCTCCTCCTTTTTCCTCTACTAAAGTGTTAGACACAATTAATTTAGTTTAATTTCAGTTTTTCAAACATTTTATTTTAAAGCAAATTTTTTTTGTTAAATATTAAAAACTATAAAATGGCTTAGATTGCCTAAAAACACACATCACACATGATCTTTTGCATAGAAATGAGAAAACGCTCATATAACACAAAATAAGCTTCATTTTTGCTTAGAAAACTAAGCTTACTTTTATTACTACTATTATTTTTATTATTATTACTATTATTATTATTATTATTATTATTATTATTATTATTATTATTATTATTATTATTATTATTATTAAAAACCGATTATAACTTTTGTATAGTATTGTTTTTATACCAGTTTTAAAATGAGTGATTAATTTTAGCCAATTTCTTGCCTAAAAACTATAAAATGGCTTAGATTGCCTAAAAACACAGATCACACATGATCTTTTGCATAGAAATGAGAAAACGCTCATATAACACAAAATAAGCTTCATTTTTGCTTAGAAAACTAAGCTTACTTTTATTACTACTATTATTATTATATTTATTATTATTATTATTATTATTACTATTATTATTATTATTATTAATATTATTATTATTAAAAACCGATTATAACTTTTGTATAGTAAATGTTTTTATACCAGTTTTAAAATGAGTTATATTAATTTAGACAATTTCTTGCCTAAAAACACAGATCACAGATGATCTCTTGCATAGAAATGAGAAAACGCTCAGATAACACAAAATAAGCATCATTTTTGCTTAGAAAAACTAAGCTTTAATTTAGAAAGAAATTCATTATTATAAGTATTATTATCATTATTATTATTATTATTATTATTATTATTATTATTATTATTATTATTATTATTATTATTATTATTTTTTTATTACTATTATTATTATTATTATTATTATTATTAACTTTTGTATAGTAAATGTTTTTATACCAGTTTTAAAATGAGTTATTAATTTTAGACAATTTCTTGCCTAAAAACACAGATCACAGATGATTTCTTGCATAGAAATGAGAAAACGCTCATATAACACAAAAAGAGCTTCATGTTTGCTTAGAAAACTAAGCTTACTTTTATTACTATTATTATTTTTATTATTATTATTATTATTAATATTATTATTATTATTATTATTATTGTTATTATTATTATTATTATTAAAAACTTATATTAAACAGACAGAAAACGTCGTATTCTGACACAAAAAAACGAATTACGTTATAGACTTGACGAGAACGGCGTATCTCGGACTCTTATAGGACTCTTATAGGGTCAAAAAGTATCAGTTTGGATTAAAATAAATTATTTTTGTTGACTCTCAGTCTGAATTGTTCATCAGTTCAAACAAAAACGGCTTATTTTAGACGATCTTTTGCTTTGAACAAGAAAACTTACATCGAACAGACTAAAAACGTATTAATCTGGCATAAAAGAGCAATTTATGTATCACTTTAGATAATGGCAGCTAATCCTATTCGTTTCATTGCTTAAAATAGACAAAATTGTTAATAAATCTAACAAAAACGCTGTATTCTAGCACAAAATACTAATTACATTATAGTTTCGACGAGAATAGCTTATTTGGAATGATTCTATGTTTCCAAACGAGTAAATTTTTATTAAACAGATGCCAAACATCATGTTTTGTCCTATAAAGACATTTTATATTGCAGTTTGTATTAAAACAAAATATTTTCGTTGATTCTTTGTTAGAAGCAGCAAACCTAACATTAAAGAATCTGAAAACTTTGTATTCGGACACAAACCACCGAATTTTGTATCAGTTTAGACAAAAACGGTTGATTTTCGACAATATTTTGCTTTGAACAAGAAAATTTATATCAAACTGACTAAAAACGTCTTATTTTAGCACAAAACAAAAGATTTGCGTTATAGTCTTGAAGCTGATTCATGACACAGTTTGGATAAAATCCAATTATTTTTGTTAATTCATTGTTACAAACAAGAAACCTTACATCAAAGAAACTGAAAACCCCTTATTCAGGCACAGAAATTTGAATTACGTTTCAGTCTGGACAAAAGCTGCTTATTTTAGACGATCCTTTGTTTTGAACACGAAAACTTACATTAAAAAGATTAAAAACGTCTTATTCTGGCTGAAAACTGCAAATTATATATTACTCTAGATAAAAGCAATTTATCCTGATTACTCCTTTACTTAGAATAGAGTAAACTTGTATAAAATTTAATGAAAACTTTAAATTTAGTCTCAAAGAAATAATTTACGTTATAGTTTTGACCAGCACTGTTTATTTCAAACGAATTTATGATTCGAAACTAATGAACTTTTATGGGGCAGATGCAAAACCACATATTACCATATAAAGCGTTGTTTTAAAGCAAAGTATTACCTTTTGCAACAAGAAATTTCACGTCAAAGAAACTGAAAACTTCGTATCCATGCATAAATAACGAATTACGTATCAGTTTAGGCAAATACAGCTTATTTTAAACGATTCATTGCTATAAACAAGAAAAATTTTATCAAGCATATTGAAAACGTCTTATTCTCGAAAATAAGAGCAAATTATGTATCAGTTTTGACAAAAGCGGATTACTCTGTTTGATTCTATGCTTAGAGTAGAGTAAACTACTATAAAACGTAATGAAAACTCTATATTCAAGCTCAAAAGAACAAATTACGTTATAGTTTTGGCAAAAAAAAATATTTCGGACGATTACATACTTCGAAGTAAGCAAACTTTAATTGAACAAGTGCAAAAGCTAATACTTTGCTTTAAAATAAAGATTTATGTGGTAATATGGTATTTTGCATCTGTCCTATAAAAGTTTAATCGTTTCGCTCCATTGAATCATTCGAAATAAATTATTTTAACACAACAACAGCGAAAATAATTTGTTTTTGTTTAAACTGTTACATAAGTCGCTTTTATAAAACGAACTAAGACGTTTGGCATTTGTTTAGTAAAAGTTTTCTCGTTTGGGGGCATAAAATCGTTTGAAATTAACAGTTCTGGTCAAAACTATAACGTAAATTATTTCTTTGAGACGAAATTTAAAGTTTTCATTAAGTTTTATACAAGTTTGCTCTATTCTAAGCAAAGGAGTAATCAGGATAAACTGCTTTTATCCAAAGTAATACATAATTTGCAGTTTTGAGCCAGAATAAGACGTTTTTAATCTTTTTAATGTAAGTTTTCGTGTTCAAAAGAAAGAATCGTCTAAAATAAGCAATTTGTGTCTAGACTGAAACGTAATTTGATTTTCTGGGCCTGAATAAGAGGTTTTCAGTTTCTTTGATGTAAGGTTTCTTGTTTGTAACAATGAATAAACGAAAATCATTGGTTTTAATCCAAACTGTGACATAAATCGTTTTTTAAAGGCGAAATCAGACGTTTTGCCTCTGTTCAGTAAAAGTATACTGGTTTCAAACCATAGAATCGTTTGAAATTAACAGTTCTCGTCAAGACTATAACGCAAATCTTTAAAGTGATACAAAGAAATAATTTACGTTATAGTTTTGACCAGAACTGTTAATTTCAAAAGATTTTATGCCCCCAAACGAGAAAACTTTCAATAAACAGATGCCAAACGTCTTAGTTCGTTTTATAAAAGCGACTTATGTTACAGTTTAAACAAAAACAAATTATTTTCGTTGTTGTTGTGTCAAAATAATTTATTTCGAATGATTCAATGGAGCGAAACGAGTAAACTTTTATAGGACAGGTGCAAAATACCATATTACCACATAAATCGTTATTTTAAAGCAAAGTATTAGCTTTTGCACTTGTTCAATTAAAGTTTGCTTACTTCGAAGTATGTAATCGTCCGAAATATTTTTTTTTTGCCAAAACTTTAACGTAATTTGTTCTTTTGAGCTTGAATATAGAGTTTTCATTACGTTTTATAGTAGTTTACTCTACTCTAAGCATAGAATCAAACAGAGTAATCCGCTTTTGTCAAAACTGATACATAATTTGCTCGTA
>NC_087395.1:6657500-6670000 GCF_031307605.1 Tribolium castaneum | reverse complement strand
CTCAAGACTTTGGTGACTTTTATGTCACCTCCTTTTTCTTCTAATAAAGTATTGGACCCAATAAATTAAGTGTATTTTAAATCACAAGACATTTTCTGTTAAAGCACTTTTTTTTTAAATATTAATTATTTTTAAACTTATATCTCGCTTATGGTTAGTCCTACATGAAAAATGCAAATTACTATTTTGTAGGAAATTTTATTTTTTAGTTTTTCAAACATTTTATTTTAAAGCAAGTTTTTGTTAAATATTATTTATATCCAACTCTATAACGCGCTTATGGTTGGTCCTACAAGAAAAATGCAAATAACTATTTTGTAGGAAATTTTATCAGCTTTAATTTTGAAAGAAAAATAATAATTGATAGGAATAATTGTTTTCGAGATATAAGCAAAAAATCAAAGTGAAAACTGTTACAGTAACTAAACAAAAATGTAATTCAGTTTTCAATGTTTGAGACGAAGACGAAAATGCAGCATTTAAAAACGACTCTGAAGACTTCTGTGACTTTTAAGTCACCTCCTTTTTCTTCTAATAATGTATTGGACCCAATAAATTAAGGGTATTTTAAATCCCAAGACATTTTCTGTTAAAGCACTTTTTTTTTAAATATTGATTATTTTCAAACTTATATCTCGCTTATGGTTAGTCCTACATGAAAAATGCAAATAACTATTTTGTAGGAAATTTTATCAGCTTTAATTTTAGTAAACAGATAAAAATTGATAGGAGTAACTGTTTTCGAGATATAAGCAAGAAACCAAAAAACTGTTACCTTAATAAAGCGCTTGCATATAAGCAAATTTAGTACTATTAGTATTATTATTATTAATGTTATTGTTATTAATATGACGACTAAAAACGACTCTGAAGACTTTGGTGACTTTTATGTCTTCTCCTTTTTCCTATACTAAAGTGTTAGTCTTAATTAATTTAGTTTAATTTCGGTTTTTCAAACATTTTATTTTAAAGCAAATTTTTGTTAAAGATTATTTATATCCAACTCTATAACTCGCTTATGGTTGGTCCTACAAAAAAAATGCCAATAACTATTTTCTAGGAAATTTTATCAGCTTTGATTTTGAAAGAAAGATAAAAATTGATAGGAGTAACTGTTTTCGAGATATAAGCAAAAAACCAATAAGAAAACTGTAACTGTTACTAAACAAAAATGTAATTCAGTATTCAATGTTTGAGACAAAGACGAAAATGCAGCATTTAAAATCGACTCTGAAGACTTCAGTGACTTTTATGTCACCTCCTTTTTCTTCTAATAAAGTATTGGACCCATTAAATTAAGTGTATTTTAAATCACAAGACATTTTCTGTTAAAGCACTTGTTTTTTAAATATTAATTATTTTCAAACTTATATCTCGCTTATGGTTAGTCCTACATGAAAAATGCAAATTACTATTTTGTAGGAAATTTTATCAGCTTTAATTTTAGTAAAAAGATAAAAATTGATAGGAGTAACAGTTTTCGAGATATAAGCAAGAAACCAAAAAACTGTTACCTTAATTAAGCGCTTGCATATAAGCAAATTTAGTACTAAAAACAACTCTGAAGACTTTGGTGATTTTTATGTCTTTTCCTTTTTCCTCTACTAAAGTGTTAGACCCAATTAATTTAGTTTAATATCGGTTTTTCAAACATTTTATTTTAAAGCAAATTTTTGTTAAAGATTATTTATATCCAACTCTATAACTCGCTTATGGTTGGTCCTACAAAAAAATGGAAATAACTATTTTGTAGGAAATTTTATCAGCTTAAATTTTGAAAAAAAGATAAAAATTGATACGAGTAACTGTTTTCGAGATATAAGCAAGAAACCAAAAAACTGTTACCTTAATAAAGCGCTTGCATATAAGCAAATTTAGTACTATTAGTATTATTATTATTAATGTTATTGTTATTAATATGACGACTAAGGACGACTCTGAAACATTTAGTGACTTTTATGTCTTCTCCTTTTTCCTATACTAAAGTGTTAGACTCAATTAATTTAGTTTAATTTCGGTTTTTCAAACATTTTATTTTAAAGCAAATTTTTGTTAAAGATTATTTATATCCAACTCTATAACTCGCTTATGGTTGGTCTTACAAAAGAAATGCAAATAACTATTTTGTAGGAAATTTTATCAGCTTTAATTTTGGAAGGAAGATAAAAATTGATAGGAGTAATTGTTTTCGAGATATAAGCAAAAAACCAAAGTAAAAACTGTTACAGTTACTGAACAAAAATGTAATTCAGTTTTCAATGTTTGAGACGAAGACGAAAATGCAGCATTTAAAAACGACTCTGAAGACTTCAGTGACTTTTATGTCACCTCCTTTTTCTTCTAATAGAGTATTGGTCCCAATAAATTAAGTGTATTTTAAATCACAAGACATTTTCTGTTAAAGCACTTTTTTTTTAAATATTAATTATTTTCAAACTTCTATCTCGCTTATGGTTAGTCCTACATAAAAAATGCAAATAACTATTTTGTAGGAAATTTTATCAGCTTTAATTTTAGTAAAAAGATAAAAATTGATAGGAGTAACTGTTTTCGAGATATAAGCAAGAAACTGTTACCTTAATTAAGCGCTTGCTTATATGCAAATTTAGTAATTTTAGTATTATTATTATTAATGTTATTGTTATTAATAGGACGACTAAAGACGACACTGAAACATTTAGTGACTTTTATGTCTTCTCCTTTTTCCTCTACTAAAGTGTTAGACACAATTAATTTAGTTTAATTCCGGTTTTTCAAGCATTTTATTTTAAAGCAAATTTTTGTTAAATATTATTTATATCCAACTCTATAACTCGTTTATGCTTGGTCCTACAAGAAAAATGTTAATAACTATTTTGTTGGAAATTTTATCAGCCTTAATTTTGAAAGAAAGATAAAATTTGATAGGAGTAACTGTTTTCGAGATATAAGCAAAAAACCAATAAGAAAACTGTAACTGTTACTGAACAAAAATGTAACACAGTTTTCAATGTTTGAGACGAAGACAAAAATGTAGCATTTATTTAAGAGTCGTTTTTAATCGTCATATTAATAACAATAACATTAATAATAATAATACTAATAATACTAAATTTGCTTACATGCAAACGCTTAATTAGGGTAACAGTTTTTTGGTTTCTTGCTTATATCTGGAAAACAGTTACTTATATCAATTTTTATCTTTTTACTAAAATTAAAGCCGATAAAATTTTCTACAAAATAGTTATTTGCATTTTTCATGTAAGACTAACCATAAGCGAGATATAAGTTTAAAAATTATTAATATTTAAAAAAAAAGTGCTTTAACAGAAAATGTCTTGTGATTTAAAATACACTTAATTTATTGGGTCCAATACTTTATTAGAAGAAAAAGGAGGTGACATAAAAGTCGCTGAAGTCTTCAGAGTCGTTTTTAAATGCTGCATTTTCGTCTTCGTCTCAAACATTGAAAACTGAATTACATTTTTGTTCAGTAACTGTAACAGTTTTTACTTTGGTTTTTTGCTTATATCTCGAAAACAATTACTCCTATCAATTTTTGTCTTTTTTTCAAAATCAAAGCTGATAAAATTTCCTACAAAATAGTTATTGGCATTTTTTTTGTAGGACCAACCATAAGCGAGTTATAGAGTTGGATATAAATAATCTTTAACAAAAATTTGCTTTAAAATAAAATGTTTGAAATACTGAAATTAAACTAAATTAATTGTGTCTAACACTTTAGTATAGGAAAAAGGAGAAGACATAAAACTCACCAAAGTCTTCAGAGTCGTTTTTAGTCGTCATATTAATAACAATAACATTAATAATAATAATACTAATAGTACTAAATTTGCTTATATGCAAGCGATTTATTAAGGTAACAGTTTTTTGGTTTCTTGCTTATATCTCGAAAACAGTTACTCCTATCAATTTTTATCTGTTCACTAAAATTAAAGCTGATAAAATTTCTTACAAAATAGTTATTTGCATTTTTCATGTAGGACTAACCTTAAGCGAGATATAAGTTTGAAAATAATCAATATTTAAAAAAAAAGTGCTTTAACAGAAAATGTCTTGTGATTTAAAATACACTTAATTTATTGGGTCCAATACATTATTAGAAGAAAAAGGAGGTGACTTAAAAGTCACAGAAGTCTTCAGAGTCGTTTTTAAATGCTGCATTTTCGTCTTCGTCTCAAACCTTGAAAACTGAATTACATTTTTGTTTAGTAACTGTAACAGTTTTCACTTTGGTTTTTTGCTTATATCTCGAAAACTATTATTCCTATCAATTTTTATCTTTCTTTCAAAATTAAAGCTGATAAAATTTCCTACAAAATAGTTATTTGCATTTTTCATGTAGGACTAACCATAAGCGAGATATAAGTTTGAAAATAATTAATATTAAAAAAAAGTGCTTTAACAGAAAATGTCTTGTGATTTAAAATACACTTAATTTAATGGGTCCAATACTTTATTAGAAGAAAAAGAAGGTGACATAAAAGTCACTGAAGTCTTCAGAGTCGATTTTAAATGCTGCATTTTCGTCTTTGTCTCAAACATTGAATACTGAATTACATTTTTGTTTAGTAACAGTTACAGTTTTCTTATTGGTTTTTTGCTTATATCTCGAAAACAGTTACTCCTATCAATTTTTATCTTTCTTTCAAAATCAAAGCTGATAAAATTTCCTACAAAATAGTTATTGGCATTTTTTTTGTAGGACCAACCATAAGCGAGTTATAGAGTTGGATATAAATAATCTTTAACAAAAATTTGCTTTAAAATAAAATGTTTGAAAAACCGAAATTAAACTAAATTAATTAAGACTAACACTTTAGTTGAGGAAAAAGGAGAAGACATAAAAGTCACCAAAGTTTTGAGAGTTGTTTTTAGTCGTCATATTAATAACAATAACATTAATAATAATAATACTAATAGTACTAAATTTGCTTATATGCAAGCGCTTTATTAAGGTAACAGTTTATTTGTTTCTTGCTTATATCTCGAAAACAGTTACTCCTATCAATTTTTATCTTTTTACTAAAATTAAAGCTGATAAAATTTCCTACAAAATAGTTATTTGTATTTTTCTTGTAGGACCAAGCATAAGCGAGTTATAGAGATAGATATAAATAATATTTAACAAAAATGTGCTTTAAAATAAAATGTTTGAAATACTGAAATTAAACTAAATTAATTGTGTCTAACACTTTAGTATAGGAAAAAGGAGAAGACATAAAAGTCACCAAAGTCTTCAGAGTCGTTTTTAGTCGTCATATTAATAACAATAACATTAATAATAATAATACTAATAGTACTAAATTTGCTTATATGCAAGCGCTTAATTAAGGTAACAGTTTCTTGCTTATATCTCGAAAACTTACATTTTTGTTCAGTAACTGTAACAGTTTTTACTTTGGTTTTTTGCTTATATCTCGAAAACAATTACTCCTATCAATTTTTATCTTTTTTTCAAAATTAAAGCTGATAAAATTTCCTACAAAATAGTTATTTGCATTTTTTTTGTAAGACCAACCATAAGCGAGTTATAGAGTTGGATATAAATAATCTTTAACAAAAATTTGCTTTAAAATATAATGTTTGAAAAACCGAAATTAAACTAAATTAATTGAGTCTAACACTTTAGTAGAGGAAAAAGGAGAAGACATAAAGGTCACTAAAGTCTTCAGAGTCGTTTTTAGTCGTCATATTAATAACAATAACATTAATAATAATAATAATGCTGCATTTTCGTCTTCGTCTCAAATATTGAAAACTGAATTACATTTTTGTTCAGTAACAGTTACAGTTTTCTTATTGGTTTCTTGCTTATATCTCGAAAACAGTTACTTCTATCAATTTTTATCTTTTTTTCAAAATTAAAGCTGATAACATTTCCTACAAAATAGTTATTTGCATTTTTTTGTAGGACCAACCATAAGCGAGTTACAGAGTTGGATATAAATAATCTTTAACAAAAATTTTCTTTAAAATAAAATGTTTGAAAAACTAAAATTAAACCAAATTAATTGTGTCTAACACTTTAGTAGAGGAAAAAGGAGAAGACATAAAGGTCACTAAAGTCTTCAGAGTCGTTTTTAGTCGTCATATTAATAACAATAACATTAATAATAATAATACTAATAGTACTAAATTTGCTTATATGCAAGCGCTTAATTAATGTAACAGTTTTTTGGTTTCTAGCTTAAATCTCGAAAACAGTTACACCTATCAAATTTTATCTTTCTTTCAAAATTAAAGCTGATAAAATTTCCAACAAAGTAATTATTTGCATTTTTCTTGTAGGACCAAGCATAAGCGAGTTATAGGGATGAATATAAATAATTTCTAACAAAAATTTGCTTTAAAATAAAATGTTTGAAAAACTGAAATTAAACTAAATTAATTGTGTCTAACACTTTAGTGGAGGAAAAAGGAGAAGACATAAAAGTCTTTAAAGGTTTCAGAATCGTCTTTAGTCGTCATATTAATAACAATAACATTAATAAACTAATAGTACTAAATTTGCTTATATGCAAACGCTGCATTAAGGTAATAGTTTTTTGGTTTCTTGCTTATATCTCGAAAACAGTTACTCCTATCAATTTTTAACTTTTCACCAAAATTAAAGATGATAAAATTTCCTGCAAAATAGTTATTTGCATTTTTCATGTAGAACAAACCATAAGCGAGATATAAGTTTGAAAATAATTAATAATTAAAAAAAAAATGTGTTTTAACAGAAAATGTCTTGTGATTTAAAATACATTTAATTTATTGGGTCCAATACTTAATTAGAAGAAAAAGGAGGTGCAAATAACTATTTTGTTGGAAATTTTATTAGCTTTAATTGTGAAAGAAAGATAAAATTTGATAGGAGTTTTCGAGATATAAGCAAAAAACCAATAAGAAAACTGTAACTGTTACTGAACAAAAATGTAATTCAGTTTTCAATGTTTGAGACGAAGACAAAAATGCAGCATTTAAAAACGACTCTGAAAACTTCAGTGACTTTTATGTCACCTCCTTTTTCTTCTAATAAAGTATTGGACCCAAAAAATTAAGTGTATTATAAATCACAAGACATTTTCTGTTAAAATACTTTTTTTTAATTATTAATTACTTTCAAACTTATATCTCGCTTATGGTTAGTTCTACATGAAAAATGCAAATAACTATTTTGTAGAAAATTTTATCACCTTTAATTTTGGTGAAAAAGTAAAAATTGATAGGAGTAACTGTTTTCGAGATATAAGCAAAAAACAAAAAAACTGTTACTTTAATTAAGCGCTTGCATATAAGCAAATTTAGTACTACTAGTATTGTTATTAATATGACGACTAAAGACAACTCTAAGACTTTAGTGACTTTTATGTCTCCTCCTTTTTCCTCTACTAAAGTGTTAGACACAATTAATTTAGTTTAATTTCAGTTTTTCAAACATTTTATTTTAAAGCAAATTTTTGTTAAATATTAAAAACTATAAAATGGCTTAGATTGCCTAAAACACACATCACACATGATCTTTTGCATAGAAATGAGAAAACGCTCATATAACACAAAATAAGCTTCATTTTTGCTTAGAAAACTAAGCTTACTTTTATTACTACTATTATTATTATTTTTATTATTATTATTATTATTATTATTATTAATATTATTATTATTAAAAACCGATTATAACTTTTGTATAGTAAATGTTTTTATACCAGTTTTAAAATGAGTTATTAATTTTAGACAATTTCTTGTCTAAAAACACAGATCACAGATGATCTCTTGCATAGAAATGAGAAAACGCTCAGATAACACAAAATAAGCATCATTTTTGCTTAGAAAAACTAAGCTTTAATTTAGAAAGAAATTCATTATTATAAGTATTATTATCATTATTATTATTATTATTATTATTATTATTATTATTTCTTTTATTACTATTATTATTATTATTATTATTATTAACTTTTGTATAGTAAATGTTTTTATACCAGTTTTAAAATGAGTTATTAATTTTAGACAATTTCTTGCCTAAAAACACTCATATAACACACAAAATAAGCTTTATTTTTGCTTAGAAAACTAAGCTTACTTTTATTACTATTATTATTATTTTAATTATTATTATTATTATTATTATTGTTATTATTATTATTATTATTATTATTATTATTATTGTTATTATTATTATTATTATTATTATTATTATTATTATTATTATTATTATTATTATTATTATTATTATTATTATTATTATTATTATTATTATTATTATTATTATTATCATTAAAAACCGATTATAACTTTTGTATAGTATTGTTTTTATACCAGTTTTAAAATGAGTGATTAATTTTAGCCAATTTCTTGCCTAAAAACTATAAAATGGCTTAGATTGCCTAAAAACACAGATCACACATGATCTTTTGCATAGAAATGAGAAAACGCTCATATAACACAAAATAAGCTTCATTTTTGCTTAGAAAACTAAGCTTACTTTTATTACTACTATTATTATTATATTTATTATTATTATTATTATTATTATTATTATTATTACTATTATTATTATTATTATTAATATTATTATTATTAAAAACCGATTATAACTTTTGTATAGTAAATGTTTTTATACCAGTTTTAAAATGAGTTATATTAATTTAGACAATTTCTTGCCTAAAAACACAGATCACAGATGATCTCTTGCATAGAAATGAGAAAACGCTCAGATAACACAAAATAAGCATCATTTTTGCTTAGAAAAACTAAGCTTTAATTTAGAAAGAAATTCATTATTATAAGTATTATTATTATTATTATTATTATTATTATTATTATTATTATTATTATTATTATTATTATTTTTTATTACTATTATTATTATTATCATTATTATTATTATTAACTTTTGTATAGTAAATGTTTTTATACCAGTTTTAAAATGAGTTATTAATTTTAGACAATTTCTTGCCTAAAAACACAGATCACAGATGATTTCTTGCATAGAAATGAGAAAACGCTCATATAACACAAAAAGAGCTTCATGTTTGCTTAGAAAACTAAGCTTACTTTCATTACTATTATTATTTTTATTATTATTATTATTATTACTATTATTTTTATTATTATTATTATTATTATTATTATTATTATTATTATTATTATTGTTATTATTATTATTATTATTAAAAACTTATATTAAACAGACAGAAAACGTCGTATTCTGACACAAAAAAACGAATTACGTTATAGACTTGACGAGAACGGCGTATCTCGGACTCTTATAGGACTCTTATAGGGTCAAAAAGTATTAGTTTGGATTAAAATAAATTATTTTTGTTGACTCTCAGTCTGAATTGTTTGTTCATCAGTTCAAACAAAAACGACTTATTTTAGACGATCTTTTGCTTTGAACAAGAAAACTTATATCGAACAGACTAAAAACGTATTAATCTGGCATAAAAGAGCAATTTATGTATCACTTTAGATAAAGGCAGCTAATCCTATTCGTTTCATTGCTTAAAATAGACAAAATTGTTAATAAATCTAACAAAAACGCTGTATTCTAGCACAAAATACTAATTTCATTATAGTTTCGACGAGAATAGCTTATTTGGAATGATTCTATGCTTCCAAACGAGTAAATTTTTATTAAACAGATGCCAAACATCATGTTTTGTCCTATAAAGACATTTTATATTGCAGTTTGTATTAAAACAAAATATTTTCGTTGATTCTTTGTTAGAAGCAGCAAACCTAACATTAAAGAATCTGAAAACTTTGTATTCGGACACAAACCACCGAATTTTGTATCAGTTTAGACAAAAACGGTTGATTTTCGACAATATTTTGCTTTGAACAAGAAAACTTATATCAAACTGACTAAAAACGTCTTATTTTAGCACAAAACAAAAGATTTGCGTTATAGTCTTAACGAGAGCTGTTAATTTCAAACGGTTCTATGCTTTGAAACGAGTAAACTTTCACTGTACAGAGGAAAAACATCTTATTTCGCCTTTTAAAAACGATTCATGCCACAGTTTGGATAAAAACCAATTATTTTCGTTAATTCATTGTTACAAACATGAAACCTTACATCAAAGTAGCTGAAAACTCCTTATTCAGGCACAGAAATTCGAATTACGTTTCAGTCTGGACAAAAACTGCTTACTTTAGACGATCCTTTGTTTTGAATACAAAAACTTACATTAAAAAGATTAAAAACGTCTTATTCTGGCTCAAAACTGCAAATTATGTATTACTTTGGATAAAAGCAGTTTATCCTGATTACTCCTTTGCTTAGAATAGAGCAAACTTGTATAAAACTTAATGAAAACTTTAAATTTCGTCTCAAAGAAATAATTTACGTTATAGTTTTGACCAGAACTGTTAATTTCAAACGATTTTATGCCCCCAAACGAGAAAACTTTCACTAAACAAATGCCAAACGTCTTAGTTCGTTTTATAAAAGCGACTTATGTAACAGTTTAAACAAAAACAAATTATTTTCGCTGTTGTTGTGTTAAAATAATTTATTTCGAATGATTCAATGGAGCGAAACGAGTAAACTTTTATAGGACAGATGCAAAATACCATATTACCACATAAATCGTTATTTTAAAGCAAAGTATTAGCTTTTGCACTTGTTCAATTAAAGTTTGCTTACTTCGAAGTATGTAATCGTCCGAAATATTTTTTTTTTGCCAAAACTATAACGTAATTTGTTCTTTTGAGCTTGAATATAGAGTTTTAATTACGTTTTATAGTAGTTTACTCTACTCTAAGCATAGAATCAAACAGAGTAATCCGCTTTTGTTAAAACTGATACATAATTTGCTCTTATTTTCGAGAATAAGATGTTTTCAATATGCTTGATAAAATTTTTCTTGTTTATAGCAAGGAATCGTTTAAAATAAGCTGTATTTGCTTAAACTGATACGTAATTCGATATTTATGCATGGATACGAAGTTTTCAGTTTCTTTGACGTGAAATTTCTTGTTGCAAAAGGTAATACTTTGCTTTAAAACAACGCTTTATATGGTAATATGTGGTTTTGCATCTGCCCCATAAAAGTTCATTAGTTTCGAATCATAAATTCGTTTGAAATAAACAGTGCTGGTCAAAACTATAATGTAAATTATTTCTTTGAGACGAAATTTAAAGTTTTCATTAAGTTTTATACAAGTTTACTCTATTCTAAGTAAAGGAGTAATCAGGATAAATTGCTTTTATCTAGAGTAATATATAATTTGCAGTTTTCAGCCAGAATAAGACGTTTTTAATCTTTTTAATGTAAGTTTTCGTGTTCAAGACAAAAGATCGTCTAAAATAAGCAGTTTTTGTCCAGACTGAAACGTAATTCGAATTTCTGTGCCTGAATAAGGGGTTTTCAGTTTCTTTGATGTAAGGTTTCTTGTTTGTAACAATGAATTAACAAAAATATTTGGTTTTTATCCAAACTGTGGCATGAATCAGCATTAAGACTATAACGCAAATCTTTTGTTTTGTGCTAAAATAAGACGTTTTTAGTCAGTTTGATATACACTATCGGACAAAAGTAAGGCAACATTTTGAAAAATATAGAAATTAATGTCTATCTAATGTAAATAAATTATGATCGGTCAAACTATGGTATTATTAAAAGAATCAAAGGAAGCTACTGTCATTAATGTCAAGTAATTATTTATTAAGGTTGAAAAAAACCGCTCTGTTGACTTGTAGTGTAAAAAAGGATTATTTTAAGACGACAAAAGTAAGGCAACATTTAGATTTTTTTCAAAAAATGTTGTTATAATGAAAAATTTGTTAGGCCAATATTAACAGTTCGTCTTGTGCAACAAGAGCTATGCCAACGGGTGCACCAATTGGTAAAGAGTTGAAAGAAAGAGTGATAGATGCTTTCTTAAACAATGAAAAACAAGCGGATATTGCAAGAAGATTTCAATTGCCTAGATACAACGTGTCTAAAATAATTATTCGCTACAACGAAAGAGGACATTTAAACAATAATCCAAAATCGGGAAGACCACGAAAAACTACTATAAACATGGACAGACGCATCAAAAGAATTTCGGAAAACGATCCATGGAAATCTGCATCTAAAGTTATAGCGGAAATACCGGAAGTAGGAGTTAGTACACGAACAATTCAAAGAAGACTGGTTGCAGCAAAGCTTTTTAGTAGACGTCCTGCTAAAAAACCTTTGATTTCCGAAAGAAATAGACGCGCCAGACTTCAATTTGCAAGAGAACATTTGAATTGGACAGTGCAAGATTGGAGGAAAGTTCTGTTTAGTGACGAAACTCGATACAAATTATTTAATTCAGATGGAATGAAACGTGTGAGACGGCCAGTCAATACACGATTCAATCCCAAGTATGTTATACCCACTGTTAAACATGGTCATGGTAGCGTTTTTCTGTGGGGGTGTTTTTCGTGGAATGGTGTGGGTCCGTTGAGCTTTATTGAGGGTAATATGGATCGGTTCATCTATAGGGACATACTCCAAGATGTAATGCTGCAG